>NW_027195053.1:0-97500 GCF_038502225.1 Cherax quadricarinatus
AGAATGATGTCTGGTTTGCCTTGGCCCGTGTGGTTGTAGAAGGTATTGAAGTCTGGGCCAAGATGAATTAGGTGTTTATGGTTTGTGAAGTTGAGTAATTGGAGACCAAGTTGGTTGTTACTGGCGTGATGAAAGGCGGTGTGTTTGGCATTCATGTCAGCTAGTAGGTATGTTGGTGTGTTGGTGTAGTTGAAGACTAAGGAAAGGTCGTTATGTTGAGAATAGTGTTTGGGCGAGCATAGGTGGTGAAAAAGATAAAGGGGCCAAGGTGGGTGTGTATTCTGACTGCAAGACAGTGTTGGTGAATAAAAGGGATTGGGAGAAATTCGTGTTTTATGTTGGAATTAACAAGGATGGCAACCCCATCGTGGGGATCATAGGGGGACTGTAGTGCAGTATAACCATAATGGCGGATGCGTTGAGGGGCTTTGAGGCAGGTACTGTTTAGCAAAACAATATCTGGCCTCTCTGCTTCAAGTAGCTCGGCCAGTAGGTGTCTAATTGTAAAGTAAGAACGTACGTTGAACTGAATCACCTTAAACGTGATTTAATGGTTTCGTCATAGCAAAGTTAATGTCGGGGGAGGAGTTTGGATTAAAGCCCTTGATAGTGGTGCCATCAGTGGATGTGTGTTTGTAGGTGCTACGGACCCGTTTCCTGGAAGGGGAGGAAGAGATGGATCTGTTTTTATGTTCTTTGGTCTCTCTGTCAGAAGTTGGGGCAGGTTTAGGTTTGAGTGAATTTTGTCTGGAGGAGGTGGAGTTGGACCTGGATGAAGTTTTGGTTGTGGTGGAGTGGGCAAAGGTGGATGCACAGGAAGTGGAAGCTTTGGTAGAGGATAAGGAAGTGGAAGCTATGGTAAGGGATGAGGAAGTGGAAGCTAAGGTAAGGGATGAGGAAGTGGAAGCTTTGGAAGGGGATGAGGAAGTGGGGGGAGGGGTGATCGTAGCAGCAGTAGGGGTGTTGGTGGGAGGTGTGGAAGTAGTGAAGAGGGGTACGGGAGTAGGAAAGCTGATTGGAGTAGGAAGAGGGGGGGGTGGGAGAGAGGGAGGAGGGAGAGGTTGTAGTAGGCTTAGAAGAGAAGCAGGAAGGAGGGATAATTAAAGAGGGAAGATTGTTAGCAGACAAGATTAGGTTAAGGACATGTGAGTAGTCTGATTGGTAAGCTTGTGAGATTACCATCGCAGAGTGGGCAGCAGTGGCGAGTTGACAGTTAGTTTTGTAGTCTAGTGTGGGTGTAGGTGTAGAAGGAGAAGTGCTTGTAGTCTGTGTGTTGGTGTTTGATGTGTGTAGCGTAGAAGAGGTAGACCAAGTGCGTGGGGTGGCCCAGGCATTGGGGGTAGGGGAGGGAGGTATGAAAGGGGAGGGAGGTGCCGGGGAGGGAGGTGCAGGGAAGGGGTTGGGGAGGGAGGGAGGTTGGCTGGGGCTGGGGGTGGAGAGAATGTCTTTTCTAGTAGGGCAGGAGTTTGCAACTGCAGTGTGTGACCCACCGCAGTTAGAACATTTAAGGGGGAGGTTGCAAGTGTTCCAGAAGTGGCAAGTTGCTGAACATCTGGAGCAGGTTTGTGTGGAAGTGCATGAGATTTTGTCGTGGCCGAATTTGTAGCATTTCAAACATTGTGTGATGGGGTGGAAGTTCGGAGTGAAGAGAGAGTTTGGAGGAATGCGGATGGTCTTGGCAAGGATTCCTTGATTGAAGAGTGTAGAGGCGTCAGAAGGAGTTGAACAGCGTATTTTGAGGATGGTAGAGTTTTCAGGTCTGTAAATATCGTCAACAGAGACTTTGTTCTTAGTACTAATGTCTTTGATTAAGTCTTCTTTGTCTGTGTCATAGGCAGCCAGGAGAGAATAGTCTACGTGTTTTGCGATCACTGTGCATTTTGCGCGGTGCTCAGGAGTCCAAATAATGGTGAAACCTGCGTTGAGAAGTTTTTGTCTGGTCTCGGTTGAGGTGTACGTTTCGTAAGAATGTCTGTCAAGAAGTAGTTTGAAGCCTGAGTTGGTTTTAAAGACTTTCAGTTGAGGAACGCCAGTGATCTGGTACAATAAATTTCCAGGACAGATAGTGGCATGATCAGATTTAGAGTATTTGAGGTTAAGCGAGAAAGAACTGGGTTTGGAAGAGGTAGACGCAGGGTAGGCCTTAGAAGCAGGAGTAGACAGAGTAGAGGCAGGAGTTGTCAGTAGAGAAGAAGTGGTAAGGGGGAAGGAAGTGGAAGGCATTGAAGGCATCGTAAATTAGATGTGGCGGCCAAATCTGAGAGAATAATTGGTTAGGCAAGTACGTGTGAAGTAGACACACGTACTTGCCTGGTTATAACTTTAAAGTTTCTTGTGGAGTCCGTCTCTGGAGGCACAGGACACTGAGGAGGTGAGCTGTAGCTTGATGGAGCACTGTATGCTCTGAACGGTGAGGAGAGGCAACACTGGCTGTATGGCGTGCAGATCACACGTACTGGCTGAGGCGTGGAGACTTCAGACAGCAAAAGGAGTGCAGGCAGCCACCGACGCACCAATCCTGATGGTGAAGACGAAGGTCAAGTAACCACCACCCGGTGAGGAGAGCAACTCTGACTGTGAGCGATGAGGAGAGCCAACACTAGCTGTATGATACAATGTTATGGTCCTTGAAGGTGAGATCCTCCGACATGATCACTCCCAGGTCTTTGACGTTGGTGTTTCGCTCTATTTTGTGGCCAGAATTTGTTTTGTACTCTGATGAAGATTTAATTTCCTCGTGTTTACCATATCTGAGTAATTGAAATTTCTCATCGTTGAACTTCATATTGTTTTCTGCAGCCCACTGAAAGATTTGGTTGATGTCCGCCTGGAGCCTTGCAGTGTCTGCAATGGAAGACACTGTCATGCAGATTCGGGTGTCATCTGCAAAGGAAGACATGGTGCTGTGGCTGACATCCTTGTCTATGTCGGATATGAGGATGAGGAACAAGATGGGAGCGAGTACTGTGCCTTGTGGAACAGAGCTTTTCACCGTAGCTGCCTCGGACTTTACTCTGTTGACGACTACTCTCTGTGTTCTGTTAGTGAGGAAATTATAGATCCATCGACCGACTTTTCCTGTTATTCCTTTAGCACGCATTTTGTGCGCTATTACGCCATGGTCACACTTGTCGAAGGCTTTTGCAAAGTCTGTATATATTACATCTGCATTCTTTTTGTCTTCTAGTGCATTTAAGACCTTGTCGTAGTGATCCAATAGTTGAGACAGACAGGAGCGACCTGTTCTAAACCCATGTTGCCCTGGGTTGTGTAACTGATGGGTTTCTAGATGGGTGGTGATCTTGCTTCTTAGGACCCTTTCAAAGATTTTTATGATATGGGATGTTAGTGCTATTGGTCTGTAGTTCTTTGCTGTTGCTTTACTGCCCCCTTTGTGGAGTGGGGCTATGTCTGTTGTTTTTAGTAACTGTGGGACGACCCCCGTGTCCATGCTCCCTCTCCATAGGATGGAAAAGGCTCGTGATAGGGGCTTCTTGCAGTTCTTGATGAACACAGAGTTCCATGAGTCTGGCCCTGGGGCAGAGTGCATGGGCATGTCATTTATCGCCTGTTCGAAGTCATTTGGCGTCAGGATAACATCGGATAGGCTTGTGTTAATCAAATTTTGTGGCTCTCTCATAAAAAATTCATTTTGATCTTCGACTCTCAGTCTGGTTAGCGGCTTGCTAAAAACTGAGTCATATTGGGACTTGAGTAGCTCACTCATTTCCTTGCTGTCATCTGTGTAGGACCCATCTTGTTTAAGTAGGGGCCCAATACTGGACGTTGTTCTCGACTTTGATTTGGCATAGGAGAAGAAATACTTTGGGTTTCTTTCGATTTCATTTATGGCTTTTAGTTCTTCCCGCGATATATAACATATATAATATATATATATAATATCTTTCTATCTCTGTATGTTATTAGAAACGTTTTCTAATAAATATGTCATAGTGTTTGCTTACGTGTCTTTCTAAACCATTAATACCTATCTTCCACTTATACACTTCGATCAGGTCTCCCCTCATTCTTCGTCTAACAAGTGAATGTAACTTAAGAGTCTTCAATCTTTCTTCATAAGGAAGATTTCTAATGCTATGTATTAATTTAGTCATCCTACGCTGAATGTTTTCTAACGAATTTAGGTCCATTTTGTAATATGGAGACCAGAATTGAGCTGCATAATCTAGGTGAGGCCTTACTAATGATGTATAAAGCTGCAGTATGACCTCTGGACTTCTGTTGCTTACACTTCTTGATATAAATCCCAGTAATCTATTTGCCTCTTTACGTACGCTTAGGCATTGCTGTCTTGGTTTAAGGTTGCTTCTCACCATAACCCCCAAGTCCTTTTTGCAATCTGTATGGCTAAGTTCTACATCATTTAACTTATAAGTGCTAGGGTTATTGACACTCCCGAGCTTCAGAACCTTGCATTTATCTACACTGAACTATATCTGCCACTTTTCTGACCAAGAATAGAGTTTGTCTAAATCCTCCTGAAGTTCCATAACATCTATGTTTGAATCAATTATCCTACCTATGTAATAAAGTTGGTAGAATTACCGACAATATGTAAAGTAAAAGGACACAAGTGCAACTAATGTGACATTTATTGTGGCAACGTTTCGCTCTCCAGGAGCTTTTTCAAGCCATTACAAACAATACATGGACACAGAGGGTATATAAAGGCTCAGAGTGAGGTGAATACTAGTGAGGTACCATTTCGATGTTCACTAGTGGTAGTAGTAGTAGTAGTAGTAGTAGTGGTAGTGACAAAAGTAATACAATATGGTAGAGCAATTAATTCGTACATGAGTAAAAGGATATAAAAGCTATTACTTGGGTAACATAAAAATAGGTTGGACAAATATAAACTGGAATGAGGCAGCTTGTTTCAGTGTTCACTCTCTGTGCTTTGTGTAGTATAACAGGAGAGACTATGTGATGGCAGGGTTTATTGTTTTCAGGAGGATTCTTGCTAAGACTTCGGAGATGGTGAAGCTGCCGTTGTTTTGTTTAATTGTATTCGAAACAGCGATCAGTGCTGATTCAAGGCATTTGCGTGTGCGGAAATTAGTTTCTTTTATCACTAATTGGGCGTCTCTGAATTTCATAAGATGATTGGTGGAATTTCGGTGTTGTACACAGGCGTTGTTTAAGTTGTCGTTCCTACATGCGTATATGTGTTCATTGAGGCGGGTGTCGAGGTTTCTTGCTGTTTCACCTACGTAGATCTTGTCACAGCCTCCACAGGGTATAGTGTAAACTCCTGCATTGACTGGTTCGTGGTGCTTGGGTTTTGTCCTGGTTAGATCCTTTATTGAAGTGGTAGAAGCGATGGCGACTCTGGTGTTAGCTTGTGAAAGTACTTTTGAGACGTTTAGTGCAACCTGGCTGTTGGGAAGAATTATAACTTTGTTGGGAGCGGTGTTGATGCGTGGAGAATTGATGATCTGAAGAGCTCTTTTCTTGCAGTCTTTGATGAAAAAAGAAGGAAATTGTAACTCAGTGAATGTTTGGTGAATGTAAGTACATTCCTCGTCAAGAAACTCAGGACTACAAATTCGGTATGCTCTTAGGAAAAACCCGATGATGATGCCTCTTTTGGTCTTGGTATCTTGACTGGAATAGAAGTGTGTGAGATCATTTTTATTGGTGGGTTTCCGATAAACTTGAAATCTTAGGTTGTTGTCTACTTTGTGAATGAGGACGTCGAGGAAAGGTAGCTTGTCATTGGACTCTTCTTCAAGTGTAAACTGAATCGCTGGTTCAACTGCGTTGAGCCTTGCCTGAAGATCCCGTACATCAAAACGTTTTGGAGTTATTACGAGGACATCGTCCACGTAACGTAACCAAGTGACGCTTGAAGGGATGATGTTGGCGAAGTGTTCGGACTCTTGGTTACGTTACGTGGACGATGTCCTCGTAATAACTCCAAAACGTTTTGATGTACGGGATCTTCAGGCAAGGCTCAACGCAGTTGAACCAGCGATTCAGTTTACACTTGAAGAAGAGTCCAATGACAAGCTACCTTTCCTCGACGTCCTCATTCACAAAGTAGACAACAACCTAAGATTTCAAGTTTATCGGAAACCCACCAATAAAAATGATCTCACACACTTCTATTCCAGTCAAGATACCAAGACCAAAAGAGGCATCATCATCGGGTTTTTCCTAAGAGCATACCGAATTTGTAGTCCTGAGTTTCTTGACGAGGAATGTACTTACATTCACCAAACATTCACTGAGTTACAATTTCCTTCTTTTTTCATCAAAGACTGCAAGAAAAGAGCTCTTCAGATCATCAATTCTCCACGCATCAACACCGCTCCCAACAAAGTTATAATTCTTCCCAACAGCCAGGTTGCACTAAACGTCTCAAAAGTACTTTCACAAGCTAACACCAGAGTCGCCATCGCTTCTACCACTTCAATAAAGGATCTAACCAGGACAAAACCCAAGCACCACGAACCAGTCAATGCAGGAGTTTACACTATACCCTGTGGAGGCTGTGACAAGATCTACGTAGGTGAAACAGCAAGAAACCTCGACACCCGCCTCAATGAACACATATACGCATGTAGGAACGACAACTTAAACAACGCCTGTGTACAACACCGAAATTCCACCAATCATCTTATGAAATTCAGAGACGCCCAATTAGTGATAAAAGAAACTAATTTCCGCACACGCAAATGCCTTGAATCATCACTGATCGCTGTTTCGAATACAATTAAACAAAACAACGGCAGCTTCACCATCTCCGAAGTCTTAGCAAGAATCCTCCTGAAAACAATAAACCGTGCCATCACATAGTCTCTCCTGTTATACTACACAAAGCACAGAGAGTGAACACTGAAACAAGCTGCCTCATTCCAGTTTATATTTGTCCAACCTATTTTTATGTTACCCAAGTAATAGCTTTTATATCCTTTTACTCATGTACGAATTAATTGCTCTACCATATTGTATTACTTTTGTCACTACCACTACTACTACTACTACTACTACTACCACTAGTGAACATCGAAATGGTACCTCACTAGTATTCACCTCACTCTGAGCCTTTATATACCCTCTGTGTCCATGTATTGTTTGTAATGGCTTGAAAAAGCTCCTGGAGAGCGAAACGTTGCCACAATAAATGTCACATTAGTTGCACTTGTGTCCTTTTACTTTACATATCCTACCTATCTTTGTGTCATCGGCGAATTTGTTCATATCATGAAAGCAAAGAGGGGAATATGTGAGAGTGTCGTTATACCAACGCTCTTACATGGGTGGGAGGGATAGGTGGAGGATGATGTAACAAGGAGAAGGTTGGAGGCAGTGGAGATGTCATGTTTGAGGGCATGTGTGGTGTGAACTTATAATGCAGAGAATTTGTAGTGTTGAAATTAGGAGGTGCATGATTACCAAAACTATTATCCAGAGGGCTAAGGAAGGGTTGTTGAGGTGGTTCGGATATGTAGAGAGGTTAGAACAAAATAGAATGACTTCGAAAGTATATAAATTTATAGTGGAGGGAAGGCAGGGTAGGGGTCGGTCTTGGAAAGGTTGGAGTAGGTAAAGGAGGTTTTGTGTGAGAAGGGCTTGGACTTCCAGCAAGCGTGCGTGAGAGTGTTAGGAGCAAATGGAGACAAGTGGTTTTTGGACTTGACGTGCTGTTGGAGTATGAGCAAAGTAACATTTATGAAGGGATAAGAACATAAGAATTTAGGAACACTGCAGAAGGCCTACTGTCCCATACAAGGCAGGTCCTTATCAAAACGACCTCTACCCAAAGCTACCCAAGAATTAACTCCCGTACCCAATGACACCAATCAAACCCAGCCCCTCCCACTCATATATTTGTCCAATCTCTTTTTAAAGCTACCCAAGGTCCTAGCCTCTATCACCCCACTGGGAAGAATGTTCCATGCACCCACAACTCTGTTAGAAAATCAGTAATTATCCATGTCCTTTCTAAATCTAAATTTATCCAACTTAAATCCATTATTTCTGGTTCTTACCTCTTTCGACATCCTCAGTATTTATCAATATCTCCTTTGTTCATGCCCGTCATCCACTTATACACTTCAATGATATCTCCACTCATTCTACGCCTCTCCAGAGAGTGGAGATTTAAGGCTTAAAGTCAATCTTCATACGGGAGGTTCCTTACACAGTAAATCATTTTAGTCATTCTTCACTCTATGTTCTCTAATGAGCCTATATCTATCCTGTAGTAAGGAGACCAAAATTGAGCAGCATATCTAAATGAGGTCTCAGTAGTGATGTATAGAGCTGTAAAATAACTTTTGGACTTCTGTTACTTATTCTTCTTGAGATAAATCCTAGTAATCTGATGAAATTAAGACACATGTGCAACATCTGGGTATCTTTATTGTAGACGTTTCGCCATCCAGTGGCTTTATCAATACAAATTCCAGGACATAACTTGAAGACAGTAGAACTATGTACAGAAGATGAGGTAATCAGTCCCTCAACCTTGGAGTAGGTGCGAAGAGCACCGTAGTCGTGGAGATTCTGAAGCAGATGCAAGGCGCCTGACGCTTGTATACTAACGTCAGGTGGAAATGGGATGGGTAGCAGACGAGGGCATTGTCACTGGTAGGCGGGATTCCCCAGTGGAAGTAGGTCCTTCCCAAAGAGATGGGTTAGTTGTAGTAGTAGTTGTCGTAGTCGTGAAGGTTATGTACATGTCCAAGGTTGAGGGACTGATAAAACCACTGGATGGCGAAACGTCTACAATAAAGATACCCAGATGTTGCACATGTGTCTAAATTTCATCTTGTCGGTATTGTATACCAATCTTACACTCCTAGTAATCTGTTGGCCTTGTTGTGCACACTTAGGCACTGCTGTCTTGGCTTTAGATTTCTGCTTACCATGACTTCCAAATCTTTTTCACATTCTGTATGATCATGCTCTACCTCACCTAGTTCATATCTTCGAGGGTTATTTTCATTACCAAGTTGAAGATTGAGACACTTATGCAGCATATGGGAATCTTTATTCAGGAAACGTTTCGCCACACAGTGGCTTCATCAGTCCAATACAAAGAGGAAGGCGTAAGGAGAGGAGGAGAATGAGGTAATCAGTCCCTCAACCTGGAGTCGATGTGTTCAGTCCATCAACAAGATTGATGGACTGAACACATCGACTCCAGGTTGAGGGACTGATTACCTCATTCTCCTCCTCTCCTTACGCCTTCCTCTTTGTATTGGACTGATGAAGCCACTGTGTGGCGAAACGTTTCCTGAATAAAGATTCCCATATGCTGCATAAGTGTCTCAATCTTCAACTTGTCGGTTTTTCAAACCATTCATCACATTTCATTACCAAGGACTAGTACCTTGCACTTATCCACATTGAACTTCATCTGCCATTTTTCAGACCAAGACATTAATTTGTCCAAATCCTTCTGGAGTTCATTGCTATCCTCCTCAGAATTAATCATACGACCTATCTTTGTATCATCAGCAAATTTACTCATGTCATTCGTAATCCTTTTATCAAGGTCATTAATGTAAATTATGAACAAGAGAGGGCCTAAAACTGATCCTTGTGGAACGCCACTAGTGACTAATCCCCATTCAGATTTCACCCCATTAATGGAAACTCTCTGCTTTCTATTGGTAAGCCATGCCTCTATCCATGCTAGAACTTTACCTCCTATACCATGAGCTGCCACTTTTCTTAAGAGTCTCTTGTGAGGTACTCTATCGAAGGCTTTACTAAAATTCAAATAAACAATATCATATTCCTTATCGCTGTCAACTGCCTCAAATGTTCTATTGAAGAACGTCAGCAAGTTTGTCAGGCAGGAACGACCTCTCGTGAATCCATGCTGAGATTCATTAATCAAGTTATGCTCTTCAAGGTGACTTCTAATAATGTCAGCTATAATTGATTCTAATAACTTGCCCACTAGAGATGTCAGGCTTATTGGACGGTAATTTGAAGGAGTAGACTTATCCCCTGATTTGAATATAGGAACCACATTAGCCATCTTCCACAACTCTGGCACAACACCAGAAGGATGGATGCATTAAACACACTCGTTAATGGCTCACTAAGTTCCATCTTGCATTCCTTAAACACCCTGGGAAACAACTCGTCAGGTCCAAGGGACTTATTTTGCTTCAGTTTGTCTATCTGTTTGATAACCATGTCCCTCGTGACAGTGATATTAGTCAATTTGATTTCGTCAGTAACTGAATAATTGTTAATTTCTGGAATCTCATTTATGTCTTCCTGTGTAAAAACTGACAAAAAACAGTCATTAAATAAGGAACACATTTCCTGCTCGTTATCGGTCAGCTGTCCATTCCCAATTTTCAGAGGTCCTACTTTTTCCTTCACCTTCGTCCTATACACTTAAAAGAACCCCTTTGGATTAGTCTTTGATTCATTAGCAACTCGAATTTCATAGTCACGTTTAGCCTTTCTAAACCCCTTTTTTACTTCTCTTTTAAGCTGAACATATTGGTCAGTAAGGTTAACCTCTCCTCTTCTGATGCGCCTATAAATTCCCCTTTTCTCCCCTAATAGATGCTTTAGCTTCCTGTTAACCCATTTGGGATCGTTATTATTAGACCTAATTTTTCTCTGGGGAATGTATATACTCTGGGCACGGTGTACATTATTAAGAAAAAAATCATAAATGCAGATCCCTTCATAATCATAAGTATGATCATCGTCAATAAAATCATTTGCAAGATAACCCCAATTGAGATTAGAAAGGTATTCCCTAAGTCCATTATAATCGGCAGAACGAAAATCAGGGATTTTTACTGTATTATCATTATTCTTGTATTCCCAGTTAACGCTAAAAGTGATGGATTTGTGATCACTTGCGCCAAGCTCTTCAGTGATCTCCAGATTATTTACGAGTGTTTCCTTATTTGACAAGACTAGAACAAGCAAATTGTTACCTCTGGTTGGCTCTGTTACGCACTGCTTCAGAAAACAGTCCTGAACTGTTTCCATAAAGTCACTGGACTCCAGATTACCGGTCAAAGAATTCCAGTCAATTTGATTAAAGTTAAAAATCCCCTACTATCACTATGTTATTGTGTCCAGAAGCCCTAACAATTTCGTCCCAAAGATGTCTCCCTCTATCGTGATCCAAGTCTGGAGGTCGGTATATTACACCTAGAATTAGTTTTTCTTGACCTTCTACAAACTCTACCCAAACAGATTCTGTTACTGTTCCATCTATTTTTATACCTATTTTTATGCAACAATTAATGCTTTCTCGAACATATAATGCAACTCCTCCCCCCTTCCCATTACATCTATCCACATGGAACAACTTAAACCCTTGAATATTACACTCAGCAATCATATCATCTTTCATATCATATCAGAAATCATCTCGTCTTTCATAGACCCATCTACTGACATGTCCTCTCCCAAATTTGTGAACACATTCCTCCAATTTGTTATCCAGTCTTTCATTACCTATCGTTTTTTTTCTCGTCGCCTTGATCTTTCTTATGTTCACTTTCAATTTCCTTTTCTTTACATACCCTCTCAAATTCGTCCTCCTGCTTCTACAATTTCTCTTCAGAATTTTCCAAGAAAATAGAGTCATCAGCAAACAAGCACTTGTGAAACCTCTCTTTTTGTTATATTTTTTATCTTTAAATCACAGATATCTTCCCAAAACACAATCATACACTTCTTTTGCAATACCTTTTATTGAGCAATCATTGCGACATCATACATCCATGTTGAAGGCTTACTTTTACTGGGAAATAATCTCCCTCTCTCTTTCATACTCTAACCAGAGCCTCATAAGCATTGTAAAACTCTTAATTGCTTTCATTTAACTACCACCTATCCCATACACTTGCAACAAATCCATAAATGCAACAATAGCTTTACACCTTATTTAAAAACTGCCACTTATATGCTATTCTGTAAACAATCTACAAATCCCTTACCCCTTACCCTTAGCCTCTTTGCTCATCTGCAATCCTGCTCCCTGTTTTACTCTTAATTCTTCCAATAAATACTCTAACATACACCTTACCAGGTATACTCAACAGGTTTATGCCTGTATAATTCTTATTATCTTTTGTTCCCTTTACCTTTATACTAAGAAACTATGCATACTCTCTGCCAATCCCTAGGTACCTTCCCCTCTTTCGTACATTTGTTAAACAAAAGCAGAACCATTCCAAAACCACATCCCCACCTGCTTTAAAAATTTCTGTCTTGATTCCATCAATCTCAGCTATTACACGACCTTTCGTTCTACTCACAGCCTCACATACCTCCCCCTCACTCACAATTGGCTTTTCCTTACTCATAAAAGATGTTATACCTCCCTGTCCAATGCTTGAAATCACAGCTTCCCTCTTTTCATCAACATTTATCCGATCTTCAAAATATTTCCTCCATCTTCCAGTCACTTTTAATTCCCTATCTAATAACCTCCTCTTCTATTTGTATCTGTGAAATCCATTCGTTTCCCTAGGCTTTCTCAGATTATTAATCTTACCCCAGAATTTTTCTTTTTCTCTGTCCAAAATGTCCAAACCACCTCAACTCCTCAGTTTCTCGAGTAATACTTTTGGTAGCGTCATACCTTCTTATCTGCAAACTTCAGAGTCACTGTATAATGTTCATTAAATTCATTACCTTCAAACACTGTCTTCACTGAAACTGGCAAATTAGGATTTATACTTCAAATAGCATCGTGAACTTTCTCCAGTTAAAACATGGATTTCAATTATTGATTTTTAATTTAATGTTAATAAACTTGCATTTATACAAACAATATAACAGACAGTATTGTGTCCCTAAAACGCATCAGATGTTAAATATTATTGTGTCCCTAAGACACATCAGATGTTAAATATTATTGTGTCCCTAAGACACATCAGATGTTAAATATTATTGTGTCCCTAAGACACATCAGATGTTAAATATTATTGTGTCCCTAAGACACATCAGATGTTAAATATTATTGTGTCCCTAAGACACATCAGATGTTAAATATTAATGTGTCCATAAGACGCATCACATGTTAAATATTATTGCCGCTCACAAGAGGTAAACTGAAAATTATTGAACGTGATTTTACGCTGAAAGAATCTCAAATTATTGTCAATATAAAATTGTTAGATGTGCGAGGAAATATTTTAATTTCTAATTTTCCTGTCATCGGATATTTAGGCATTTTTTTTAAGTTTTAAGTTCAGCCGTTCATGAAATACGTTCACAGTTTTTTGTTATTAGGAACATGAACATGTCGATTGTTCCAGGAATTAAGTGAACAATTTAGACACATGTACAACATCTGTGTATCTGTATTATTAGACATTTTGTCATCCAGTGGTTCTATCAACACAATATAAGGTCATAATGGGAAGAATGTTGAAGTATTTACAAAAGATGAGGTAATCCGTCCCACACTGGATGTTGTAACATCTACACATAAACATACCCAGATGTTACACGTCTCTAATTCTTGATATTATCACTGTTGTATACCATTAATGTACAAGAATTAGGTCCTCGTTACAGTAAACAAAACCTGAAAATTCGAAGTGGGTCATATGAGACGTTTTCGAGGTACGAGCGAGAAAATAATCAGAAACTTGAGGAAGGAAGAAAATAACCAGAAAGTTGAGGAAGGAAGAAAATAATCAGAAAGTTGAGGAAGGAAGAAAATAATCAGAAAGTTGAGGAAGGAAGAAAATAATCAGAAAGTTGAGGAAGGAAGAAAATAATCAGAAAGTTGAGGAAGGAAGAAAATAATCAGAAAGTTGAGGAAGGAAGAAAATAATCAGAAACTTGAGGAAGGAAGAAAATAAGTAAATAAGTTCTGGGAGGATCACAAAGTTGCCACTTGTGAAATGTCTCTTAACTGAACAATAATAAACTTAAGGAATTCAATGACTTTATTACATAGGTGATACAACTGCGACAACTTTGTCAATATAACACATTTCCAACATCTGGCTCTTCTAATATACAGGTGAATATTCTTCTTCCAGTATGTAGGTCGTTATACCCATTCCTCTGTGTTAGATAAATTCTGATGTGAGAGTAAAGCCACACTTTGTAAAATATTCTCTGGTGTTGTTGATGTGTAATATTCTCTGGTGTTGTTGATGTGTAATATTCTCTGGTGTTGTTGATGTGTAATATTCTCTGGTGTTGTTGATGTGTAATATTCTCTGGTGTTGTTGATGTGTAATATTCTCTGGTGTTGTTGATGTGTAATATTCTCTGGTGTTGTTGATGTGTAATATTCTCTGGTGTTGTTCATGTGTAATATTCTCTGGTGTTGTTGATGTGTAATATTCTCTGGTGTTGTTGATGTGTAATATTCTCTGGTGTTGTACATGTGTAATATTCTCTGGTGTTGTTGATGTGTAATATTCTCTGGTGTTGTACATGTGTAATATTCTCTGGTGTTGTTGATGTGTAATATTCTCTGGTGTTGTACATGTGTAATATTCTCTGGTGTTGTACATGTGTAATATTCTCTGGTGTTGTTATGTATAATATTCTCTGGTGTTGTTGATGTATGATATTCTCTGGTGTTGTTGATGTATGATATTCTCTGGTGTTGTTGATGTGTAATATTCTCTGGTGTTGTTGATGTGTAATATTCTCTGGTGTTGTTCATGTGTAATATTCTCTGGTGTTGTTGATGTGTAATATTCTCTGGTGTTGTTGATGTGTAATATTCTCTGGTGTTGTACATGTGTAATATTCTCTGGTGTTGTTGATGTGTAATATTCTCTGGTGTTGTACATGTGTAATATTCTCTGGTGTTGTTGATGTGTAATATTCTCTGGTGTTGTACATGTGTAATATTCTCTGGTGTTGTTCATGTGTAATATTCTCTGGTGTTGTTCATGTGTAATATTCTCTGGTGTTGTTCATGTGTAATATTCTCTGGTGTTGTTGATGTGTAATATTCTCTGGTGTTGTTGATGTGTAATATTCTCTGGTGTTGTTGATGTGTAATATTCTCTGGTGTTGTTGATGTGTAATATTCTCTGGTGTTGTTGATGTGTAATATTCTCTGGTGTTGTTCATGTGTAATATTCTCTGGTGTTGTTGATGTGTAATATTCTCTGGTGTTGTTGATGTGTAATATTCTCTGGTGTTGTTCATGTGTAATATTCTCTGGTGTTGTTGATGTGTAATATTCTCTGGTGTTGTTGATGTGTAATATTCTCTGGTGTTGTTCATGTGTAATATTCTCTGGTGTTGTTGATGTGTAATATTCTCTGGTGTTGTTCATGTGTAATATTCTCTGGTGTTGTTCATGTGTAATATTCTCTGGTGTTGTTCATGTGTAATATTCTCTGGTGTTGTTCATGTGTAATATTCTCTGGTGTTGTTCATGTGTAATATTCTCTGGTGTTGTTCATGTGTAATATTCTCTGGTGTTGTTCATGTGTAATATTCTCTGGTGTTGTTCATGTGTAATATTCTCTGGTGTTGTTCATGTGTAATATTCTCTGGTGTTGTTCATGTGTAATATTCTCTGGTGTTGTTCATGTGTAATATTCTCTGGTGTTGTACATGTGTAATATTCTCTGGTGTTGTACATGTGTAATATTCTCTGGTGTTGTTCATGTGTAATATTCTCTGGTGTTGTTCATGTGTAATATTCTCTGGTGTTGTTCATGTGTAATATTCTCTGGTGTTGTACATGTGTAATATTCTCTGGTGTTGTTCATGTGTAATATTCTCTGGTGTTGTTCATGTGTAATATTCTCTGGTGTTGTTCATGTGTAATATTCTCTGGTGTTGTACATGTGTAATACTCTCTGGTGTTGTACATGTGTAATACTCTCTGGTGTTGTTGATGTGTAATATTCTCTGGTGTTGTTGATGTGTAATGTTCTCTGGTGTTGTTCATGTGTAATATTCTCTGGTGTTGTGATGAGTAATATTCTCTGGTGTTGTTGATGTGTAATATTCTCTGGTGTTGTAGATGAGTAATATTCTCTGGTGTTGTTGATGTGTAATATTCTCTGGTGTTGTTCATGTGTAATATTCTCTGGTGTTGTTCATGTGTAATATTCTCTGGTGTTGTTCATGTGTAATATTCTCTGGTGTTGTTCATGTGTAATATTCTCTGGTGTTGTTCATGTGTAATATTCTCTGGTGTTGTTGATGTGTAATATTCTCTGGTGTTGTACATGTGTAATATTCTCTGGTGTTGTTGATGTGTAATATTCTCTGGTGTTGTTGATGTGTAATATTCTCTGGTGTTGTACATGTGTAATATTCAATGGTGTTGTTGATGTGTAATATTCTCTGGTGTTGTTCATGTGTAATATTCTCTGGTGTTGTACATGTGTAATATTCTCTGGTGTTGTTCATGTGTAATATTCTCTGGTGTTGTTCATGTGTAATATTTTCTGGTGTTGTTCATGTGTAATATTCTCTGGTGTTGTTCATGTGTAATATTCTCTGGTGTTTTTCACGTGTAATATTCTTTGCTGTTGTTCATGTGTAATATTCTCTTGTGTTGTTCATGCGTAATATTGTCTGGTGTTGTACATGTGTAATATTCTCTGGCGTTGTTCATGTGTAATATTACCTGGTGTTGTTCACGTGTAATATTCTTTGCTGTTGTTCATGTGTAATATTCTCTGGTGTTGTTCATGTGTAATATTCTCTGGTGTTGTTCATGTGTAATATTCTCTGATGTTGTTCATGTGTAATATTCTCTGGTGTTGTTCTTGTGTATTATTCTCTGGTGTTGTTCATGTGTAATACTCTCTGGTGTTGTTCATGTGTAATATTCTCTGGTGTTGTTCATGTGTAATATTCTCTGGTGTTGTTCTTGTGTAATATTCTCTGGTGTTGTTCTTGTGTAATATTCTCTGGTGTTGTACATGTGTAATATTCTCTGGTGTTGTACATGTGTAATATTCTCTGGTGTTGTACATGTGTAATATTCTCTGGTGTTGTTCAGGTGTAATATTCTCTGGTGTTGTTCAGGTGTAATATTCTCTGGTGTTGTTCAGGTGTAATATTCATCAAGTTACCGCAGAAAACTTAGGAAGGTTAACAGTGTGTTCATATTGATGACTTTTCTGTCATGTTTCGTCATATATTTAAAAAACAACTTTTAAGTTTGACGTCAAGTAAATAGATACTGAGTGACACAATATCCAAAAATAATCGAATAATTACTTAAGGACGTTGGTTTTTGCACGTTCTGTATAATATGTACAATTATATCCCTCCTCACTGGATTGGGTTTCCAATATCAAGGTATAAATTACCTTGTGAGAAGTTATATCTATGCTATAATATAATCTCAGTCCTCCTCAACAATAATCAGTTACCTTGCGTTTTAATATGAATAAATTTTTGCAGTTTATTGACGTACGAAAATATTTCTCCTCAAGAATGGCTCTATAATGTAACCACTAATGCCGATTTTCCAATACTCGAAGAACCGAATTTGCATCCAACTCCCAGAAGTGTAAATAGTTAGAGAGGGAGGCTGGGCTTGGCATGTTTTCACGCCTGTAACTGAGAGGCTTCTTGTATATATTACTGAACGGGTAGGAATATTCACAGTTTATATATGTACTGGAAGGTTGTGGAGCACTGGTTAGAGTAGCAACTTTCTTTATTACATGTGATTTAAGATGCCTATATTGTCGTGGTTTTGAGGTGTTTGTACTTGATAGTAGACAACTGTGGATCCACCTGTACACAGTGGACATGCTGAAGCCTGTCGCCTGAGCGATGGCACGGAAGGACATACCAGCAACCCGCATGTACATGAACGTGGCCAGGTCACCAGCAGTTGTTGGCTGATACTTGCGTCGGATCCTCGTAATAATTCTGTAAAAATGAGATCGGAAAAATTGTAAACTATTCATTTCACTGTACAATAAGTGGCTTTGAAGATAGTCGTTAAGGTATACAGTACCTTAACGTTGTCATTATTTTCATCACTGATTATTCAAATACATTTGGCTTCTCCATAATTTAAAAATAAGAAATATGGAATGTAATCAGATAATTATGTACTGGTTGAACTTTTCTAGCAATTAACATCAAAAACATCGTCTTGCTGAATCAGGTCTTGTTAAAAATGTTAATAAACTGAGTCATAGTTGTGGCTTTGCTCTATAGATACCTGCCTTTCTTAATACACTGTTAAATTCTCTCTATAGAGCACTCATATTTTCACATGACCTTTGACCTCTCTTCTTTCTTCTTGATCTGTCATCTGTATTTACTTTCTCTTCCTTGTCTTCTGACTTTCTTCCAATCTTTACTTTCTTAGTTTTGGTTATTTGTCTTGTTGTTCTTGTGTGTCACATTGATGACAGGTGTTAGTGCTGAGATGCTTCAGTCTCCACAACCTTGACAGGTGTTAGTACTGAGATGCTTCAGTCTCCACAACCTTGACAGGTGTTAGTACTGAGATGCTTCAGTCTCCACAACCTTGACAGGTGTTAGTGCTGAGATGCTTCAGTCTCCACAACCTTGACAGGTGTTAGTGCTGAGATGCTTCAGTCTCCACAACCTTGACAGGTGTTAGTACTGAGATGCTTCAGTCTCCACAACCTTGACAGGTGTTAGTGCTGAGATGCTTCAGTCTCCACAACCTTGACAGGTGTTAGTACTGAACTGCTTCAGCCTCCACAACCTTGACAGGTGTTAGTACTGAGATGCTTCAGCCTCCACAACCTTGACAGGTGTTAGTGCTGAGATGCTTCAGTCTCCACAACCTTCACAGGTGTTAGTACTTAACTGCTTCAGTCTCCACAACCTTGACAGGTGTTAGTACTGAACTGCTTCAGTCTCCACAACCTTGACAGGTGTTAGTACTGAGATGCTTCAGTCTCCACAACCTTGACAGGTGTTAGTGCTGAGATGCTTCAGTCTCCACAACCTTGACAGGTGTTAGTACTGAACTGCTTCAGCCTCCACAACCTTGACAGGTGTTAGTACTGAACTGCTTCAGCCTCCACAACCTTGACAGGTGTTAGTACTGAGATGCTTCAGTCTCCACAACCTTGACAGGTGTTAGTACTGAGATGCTTCAGTCTCCACAACCTTGACAGGTGTTAGTACTGAGATGCTTCAGTCTCCACAACCTTGACAGGTGTTAGTACTGAGATGCTTCAGTCTCCACAACCTTGACAGGTGTTAGTACTGAACTGCTTCAGCCTCAACAACCTTGACAGGTCTTGACTTAAGAAATCGTAATGACACGATTGCAAATAAACCATACCCCCGGCCGGGATTGAACCCGCGGTCATAGAGTCTCAAAACTCCAGCCCGTCGCGCTAGCCACTAGACCAGCTAGCCACAATAAGATTCATCCAACTAGGTATATTTCTACACCATAGGAAAGTTAGCACAGGCACCTCTGTGACCACAAATGCAAGTTTTTACAGACGAATCTCCAGCTAGCGTGGCCGTGACGAACTCTAGCTCAAGTCCCTTCACTGCCGTCAACATGACTTAAGAAATCGTAATGACACGATTGCAATCGTGTCATTACGATTTCTTAAGTCATGTTGACGGCAGTGAAGGGACTTGAGCTAGAGTTCGTCACGGCCACGCTAGCTGGAGATTCGTCTGTAAAAACTTGCATTTGTGGTCACAGAGGTGCCTGTGCTAACTTTCCTATGGTGTAGAAATATACCTAGTTGGATGAATCTTATTGTGGCTAGCTGGTCTAGTGGCTAGCGCGACGGGCTGGAGTTTTGAGACTCTATGACCGCGGGTTCAATCCCGGCCGGGGGTATGGTTTAACCTTGACAGGTGTTAGTACTGAGATGCTTCAGTCTCCACAACCTTGACAGGTGTTAGTACTGTGATGCTTCAGTCTCCACAACCTTGACAGGTGTTAGTACTGAACTGCTTCAGCCTCAACAACCTTGACAGGTGTTAGTACTGAGATGCTTCAGTCTCCACAACCTTGACAGGTGTTAGTACAGAGATGCTTCAGTCTCCACAACCTTGACAGGTGTTAGTACTGTGATGCTTCAGTCTCCACAACCTTGACAGGTGTTAGTACTGAACTGCTTCAGCCTCCACAACCTTGACAGGTGTTAGTACTGAGATGCTTCACTCTCCACAACCTTGACAGGTGTTAGTACTGTGATGCTTCAGTCTCCACAACCTCGACAGGTGTTAGTACTGAACTGCTTCAGTCTCCACAACCTTGACAGGTGTTAGTACTGAGATGCTTCAGTCTCCACAATCTTGACAGGTGTTAGTACTGAGATGCTTCAGTCTCGACAACCTTGACAGGTGTTAGTACAGAGATGCTTCAGTCTCCACAACCTTGACAGGTGTTAGTACTGAGATGCTTCAGTCTCCACAACCTTGACAGGTGTTAGCACAGAGATGCTTCAGTCTCCACAACCTTGACAGGTGTTAGTACAGAGATGCTTCAGTCTCCACAATCTTGACAGGTGTTAGTACTGAGATGCTTCAGTCTCCACAATCTTGACAGGTGTTAGTACTGAGATGCTTCAGTCTCCACAACCTTGACAGGTGTTAGTACTGTGATGCTTCAGTCTCGACAACCTTGACAGGTGTTAGTACAGAGATGCTTCAGTCTCCACAATCTTGACAGGTGTTAGTACTGAGATGCTTCAGTCTTCACAATCTTGACAGGTGTTAGTACTGAGATGCTTCAGTCTCCACAACCTTGACAGGTGTTAGTACTGAGATGCTTCAGTCTCCACAATCTTGACAGGTGTTAGTACTGAGATGCTTCAGTCTCCACAACCTTGACAGGTGTTAGTACTGAGATGCTTCAGTCTCCACAATCGTGACAGGTGTTAGTACTGAGATGCTTCAGTCTCCACAACCTTGACAGGTGTTAGTACTGAGATGCTTCAGTCTCCACAATCTTGACAGGTGTTAGTACTGAGATGCTTCAGTCTCCACAACCTTGACAGGTGTTAGTACAGAGATGCTTCAGTCTCCACAATCTTGACAGGTGTTAGTACTGAGATGCTTCAGTCTCCACAACCTTGACAGGTGTTAGTACAGAGATGCTTCAGTCTCCACAATCTTGACAGGTGTTAGTACTGAGATGCTTCAGTCTCCACAACCTTGACAGGTGTTAGTACAGAGATGCTTCAGTCTCCACAATCTTGACAGGTGTTAGTACTGAGATGCTTCAGTCTCCACAACCTTGACAGGTGTTAGTACTGAGATGCTGCAGTCTCCACAGTTAAGTGAACGACAGAACACAAGAACTCCACATGTTAGTTAAGGTTACTTCATCATGCTAGAGTTAAGTGGACGACAGAACACAAGAACTACACATGTTAGTTAAGGTTACTTCACCATGCTAGAGTTAAGTGGACGACAGAACACAAGAACTGCACATGTTAGTTAAGGTTACTTCACCATGCTAGAGTTAAGTGGACGACAGAACACAAGAACTCCACATGTTAGTTAAGGTTACTTCACCATGCTAGAGTTAAGTGGACGACAGAACACAAGAACTCCACATGTTAGTTAAGGTTACTTCACCATGCTAGAATTAAGTGGACGACAGAACACAAGAACTCCACATGTTAGTTAAGGTTACTTCATCATGCTAGAATTAAGTGGACGACAGAACACAAGAACTACACATGTTAGTTAAGGTTACTTCATCATGCTAGAGTTAATTAGCTTAAATAATAGTCAATAAGTGGAAGCGGAGTGGACGTCATTTGGACGCCATGTGGACGCAATTAATTAATTACAGGATTTGAAATTGTTTTTCAAGAATTAATAATGTGTTTTGTCTAACACTAAAATGGTGAGAATGATGAGTGTATTACAAAGGTGAGAATGATGAGTGTATTACAAAGGTGAGAATGATGAGTATATTACAAAGGTGAGAATGATGAGTGTATTACAAAGGTAAGAATGATGAGTATATTACAAAGGTGAGAATGATGAGTATATTACAAAGGTGAGAATGATGAGTATATTACAAAGGTGAGAATGATGAGTGTATTACAAAGGTAAGAATGATGAGTATATTACAAAGGTGAGAATGATGAGTATATTACAAAGGTGACAATGATACAAAGGTGACAATGATGAGTGTATTACAAAGGTGAGAATGATGAGTATATTACAAAGGTGAGAATGATGAGTATATTACAAAGGTGAAAATGATGAGTATATTACAAAGGTGAGAATGATGAGTATGTTACAAAGGTGACAATGATACAAAGGTGACAATGATGAGTGTATTACAAAGGTGAGAATGATGAGTATATTACAAAGGTGAGAATGATGAGTATATTACAAAGGTGAGAATGATGAGTATATTACAAAGGTGAGAATGATGAGTGCATTACAAAGGTGAGAATGATGAGTATATTACAAAGTTGAGAATGATGAGTATATTACAAAGGTGAAAATGATGAGTGTATTACAAAGGTGAGAATGATGAGTATATTACAAAGGTGAGAATGATGAGTATATTACAAAGGTGAGAATAATGAGCATATTACAAATGTGAGAATAATGAGCATATTACAAATGTGATAATAATGAGTATATTACAAAGGTGAGAATAATGAGTATATTACAAAGGTGAGAATAATGAGTGTATTACAAAGGTGAGAATGTACTTTCTCTTAAGTCCAGTACATTAAATCATTGAGATATTTTATATTATTAGTTAATAAAAAATATATTGAGGTATGAATCCCCTTAATATATTTGAGATAAAACACCTGTTAAAATATTTATCAAAATATATTCTATATCAGAATAAATATTAATATATGTATTTCACAAAAATATAACATGAAAGTCAAGATGGGAAAATCTGCCTAACTGATGCTAATAGTTAAATAATAATTTAGTTAAGTTTACCTTATTGCTGAAGAATGTGAGAGAAATTTGTGTTTGTGAGTGAGACGGGAGTTGTGAGGAACCATCAGTGTTAACTGAGGGAAGATCAGGAGAAGAATGAGTCAAAACTGTTATCTTCTCGTCTTTTATGTGAGGACTGAAGCTCATCCTGGCATTTTATTGGTCACCAACATGAAGTTACGATGACTCTGGTGCAGGTGATTGGTTGTTACCAAGAGAAGGCGTGTCCTTAGACCAAAATATGTTAGTCAACCTCACCATTGCTCTCTCACACAGTCTGTGTCACTGTCTGTCTGTCTGTCTGTCTGTTTGTCTGTCTGTCTGTCTGTCTGTCTGTCTCAGGGTTACATTAATGTTAGCAGTCTCAGGGTTACATTCTCGAGACTTAATGTTAATAGTCTCAGGGTTACATTCTCGAGACTTAATGTTAACAGTCTCAGGGTTACATTCTCGAGACTTAATGTTAACAGTCTTAGGGTTACATTCTCGAGACTTAATGTTAACAGTCTCAGGGTTACATTCTCGAGACTTAATGTTAACAGTCTCAGGGTTACATTCTCGAGACTTAATGTTAACAGTCTCAGGGTTACATTCTCGAGACTTAATGTTACCAGTCGAGGGTAAATTCACTGGTAGGCGGGATTCCCCAGTGGAAGTAGGTCCTTCCCAAAGAGATGGGTTAGTTGTAGAGGTAGTTGTCGTAGTCGTGAAGGTTATGTACATGTCCTCAGAATTAAGATTCCATGATGTTGCAGTGTCTGACAAGTTGTGTACGAGTGGTATATAATACCGACAAGATGAGAGTAAGACATATGCAACATCTGGGTATCTTTATTGTAGACGTTTCGCCATCCAGTGGCTTTATCAATACAAAATCTAGGACATAACTTGAAGACAGTAGAACTATGTACAGAAGATGAGGTAATCAGTCCCTCAACCTAGGAGTAGGTGCGAAGAGCACCATAGTCGTGGAGATTCTGAAGCAGAAGAAAGGAGCCTGGCGCTTATATAGTAACGTCAGGTGTAGCAGACGAGGGCATATTCACTGGTAGGCGGGATTCCCCAGTGGAAGTAGGTCCTCTTTGGGAAGGACCTACTTCCACTGGGGAATCCCGCCTACCAGTGAATTTACCCTCGTCTGCTCCACCTGACGTTACTATATAAGCGCCAGGACTCTTTCTTCTGCTTCAGAATCTCCACGACTAGGGTGCTGTTTGCACCTACTCCTAGGTTGAGGGACTGATTACCTCATCTTCTGTACATAGTTCTACTGTCTTCAAGTTATGTCCTAGATTTTGTATTGATAAAGCCACTGGATGGCGAAACGTCTACAATAAAGATACCCAGATGTTGCATATGTGTCTTACTCTCATCTTGTCGGTATTATATACCATTCGTACACAACTTAGGGTTACATTCTCGAGGCTTAATGTTAACAGTCTCAGGGTTACATTCTCGAGACATAATGTTAACAGTCTCATGGTTACATTCTCGAGACATAATGTTAACAGTCTCAGGGTTACATTCTCGAGACTTAATGTTACCAGTCTCAGGGTTACATTCTTGAGACATAATGTTAACAGTCTCAGGGTTACATTCTCGAGACATAATGTTAACAGTCTCAGGGTTACATTCTCGAGACTTAATGTTACCAGTCTCAGGGTTACATTCTCGAGACATAATGTTAACAGTCTCAGGGTTACATTCTCGAGGCTTAATGATAACAGTCTCAGGGTTACATTCTCGAGGCTTAATGTTAACAGTCTCAGGGTTACATTCTCGAGACATAATGTTAACAGTCTCAGGGTTACATTCTCGAGACATAATGTTAACAGTCTCAGGGTTACATTCTCGAGGCTTAATGTTAACAGTCTCAGGGTTACATTCTCGAGACTTAATGTTACCAGTCTCAGGGTTACATTCTTGAGACATAATGTTAACAGTCTCAGGGTTACATTCTCGAGGCTTAATGTTAACAATCTCAGGGTTACATTCTCGAGACATAATGTTAACAATCTCAGGGTTACATTCTCGAGACATAATGTTAACAGTCTCAGGGTTCCCAGGTCAACATCAACCAACACATGAAGACTTAAGATCAATATTACTAAGATCACAGAACATTCTTATTTTGATACACATCTCCTCAGAACACAAAAACATTATCACCAAATATTTAGAGATGATTACCAAAATCTAAGCTCACTCATGTCAAGACCACCACCTACTAAGACATAACATGAACATACTAAGACATGAGCACTTTGATCATCAAAAAATCTAAGATATAACCAAAATAAGACATAAACACCAAAACTAACACAGAATCAATTTAACCATGATCATAAAATAAGACATTTGCACAGATACCATGACATGAGCACTGTATCACGAGCAACAACTAAGACATAACGTGAACACAAAATTTAAGACATGAGACACGAACACCAAAATCTAAGACATATGGGCCAAAACTGAAACACTTGAACATGACCACCAACTAAGACATAACATGAACACAAAAACTAAGACATGATCACTTTGACCACCAAAAAATCTAAGGCATAACCAAAATAAGACATAAGCAGAAAAAGACATGACATGAACGCTTTAATGTAATCGACAACTAACGCTTAAAATACAACACAATAAATTAAGACAAGCAACAAAGACATCAAAACTAAGACATGACACTTACAACTAAGACATGACATGATCACTGAAAAATCTAAAACATAACATTAGCCATCTTCCACATATCAGACACTACACCTGTTTGAAGAGATAAATTAAAAATATTAGTTAATGGTTCACAGAGTTTCATTTTGCATTCCTTAAGAACCCTTGAAAAAAACCTCATCAGGACCCGGCGACTTATTTTGTTTCAGTCTATTTGTCTCGTAACCATTTCACTAGTGACTGATTTTACAAAATTTATATATATATACATATATATATATATATATATATATATATATATATATATATATATATATATATATATATATATATATATATATATATATATATATATATATATATATATATAAGAACGAGTTAAGTCATTAACGTCAAACTACCTCCCAATAAGCCTATTCTCAACTGAAGGTAAATTACTGGAGTTAATTATAGCTGATGTTATAAAAAGTCACCTGGATAAGTAGCCATCTTTATAAGCATAATTTGATCAGTAATATCCAGCATGTATTCACGAGGGAGTGTTCCTGCTTGACTAAGTTTCTGACTGTTAAAGTGGCGGCTGATGGTACTGCGGGAAAACTTCTGTCATGGATCCAGGCTGATCTTCCAGAAGCAGAGAGTCTGCATAAATATTGTGAAATATGAGTGAGGATCATCCAGAAGCAGAGAGTCTGCGTAAATATTGTGAAATATGAGTGAGGATCATCCAGAAGCAGAGAGTCTGCATAAATATGGTGAAATATGAGTGAGGATCATCCAGAAGCAGAGAGTCTGCATAAATATGGTGAAATATGAGTGAGGATCAGTAACAAGTGGCGTTCCACAAGGATCAGTTTTAAGATAAGTGTTGTTCCTAACTCTCATTAATGATCTTGAAAAATGGTATTGTGATACAAACAAGACGTTGTGTAGAATAGAGGTTGTCTGTGGGTTTACGACTGATTAGGTTATTGATCCTTCTATAGTCAGTTCTGAAATTCTGCTCAGAACCTGCCACCTCATCCTAGTTACCAGAATTAATGTATACATACCTCTATATCTCACAGTGGACAGTGTGACCTGATAGACAGTTACAATTATAGGCCTCTTGTGAAGGTGGAGGCCACAGTTTTCACGTTGGCCTCAAGCTATGACAGCATCCAGTACTCTAGACATACTAACGTGGGATGATGCCTGCCATGGTACACCTAGAAATACCTAAATCGCCAGCGACTGTCTGGTCCTGTAGTGAGAGTTCCTTGATCTCGATGAAATGTATCTAATTCTCGTCGTGAATGTGTTAACGAATGGCATTTCACTGCACAGGGCCTACTGGTAAGTCGCCCGTTTCTCTCACTGGCTTTTGTGACACCCTCGCGGTTCACTGAAGATTTTTTGTGACTGACGCTAGTGTGCCCAGCCAGCTCTTGCCTCCCCATGGGCATCTTTAGCGGGAAAAGAGTGCCCAGGGCATTTTATTGTGCAGGATGTGAGTTGTGTAGTGTACTAGGCTAATTCTGACTAACTCTAACTTAGCTTAAATACGCATAACTTGTAGTGTAAAATACATTAGTCTGTCGGCTTCATTACAGACTAAATCTTGCAAATTAAGAATGTGGCACCTGGCCTCAGTAGGCATAGGTGGAGGCTGCACCTCCCCCCTCACCCCCCGCCACCTTAGGGAAATCTGTAACTGGTATAAACCTTGGTAATAAATACCGACAAGTTGGTTTAGAAAGACACGTAAGCAAACACTATAACATATTTATTAGAAAACGTTTCGGTCCTGGGACCTTGACCTTGTGGTCAAGGTCCCAGGACCGAAACATTTTCTAATAAATATGTTATAGTGTTTGCTTACGTGTCTTTCTAAACCAAATCTGTAACTGTCTGGAAATCAGACGTAACTTTCTACATATGTGGAAAAAGACACTTATTTGGAGATCTGGATATATATTAGAGCAAACATATAGCCACTAGTGGCTTTTTCATTTTTCATGTGTTTATCCACATTAATGACCTTGACGAGGGAATAACAAGTGATATGAAGAAAAACACAGACGATACAAAAATAATCAGAATAATATAGTCAGAGAAAAATGCCACAGAACTTCAGAAGGACTTAAAGAAACTCCTGTAGTCAGAAAAGTGGCAGATGCAGTTCAGTTTGGATAAATACAAAATTCTGAAGCTCGAGAAAAATAACGACTTTTGCTTGATAGCGTGTGCGGAAAACGTTGAGATTATTGCAATGATTGAAACGAGGGATAACTCAGAGTTGCAACATGATTGTTGAGTGTTATATTCAAGTGGTGAAGTGGTTCCATGTTGCCAGAAGTAATGTGAAGGGTGGTGGAGCAGCATTATATATCCGAGGTAATATATTTGGTTGCCTAAAAACAAGTAAAAATCGAGTGATCAGTTACAGAATCTGTTTAATAAATTAGACACATGTGCAACTCTTGGGTATCTTTATTGAGGAAACGTTTCGCCACAGAGTGGCTTCATCAGTCCATACAAAGGAGAAACGTGAAGAACAGGAGGAGAATGAGGTAATCAGTCCCTCAACTTTGAGTTGATGTGGTCAGTCCATCAATTTTGAAGTCTATTCTATTTAAGATTGATGGACTGACCACATCGACTCAAGGTTGAGGGACTGATTACCTCATTCTCCTCCTGTTTTTCAAGTTTCTCCTTTGTATGGACTGATGAAGCCACTGTGTGGCGAAGCTTTTCCTCAGTAAAAATACCCAAGAGTTGCACATGTGTCTAATTTATCTACGTGTCGGTTCTCTGAACCATTTATCTACAGTCTGTTTGGGTAGAATTTATAGCAAAAGAAAAGTTGATTTTAAGTGATTTTAAGTTGATTTTAAGTTGATTTTAAGTTGATTTTAAGTTGATTTTAACCTTCTAACTTACATAGTTAGAGAAGGAAACTCCTTGGGAACGAAATTGTTAGGGCTTGTAGACACGATAACTTAGTAATAGAGGATTTTAACTTTAGTCAAATAAACTGGATTACTCTGACAGGAAATTTAGGTTCCAGTGACTTCCTGGAAGTAGCTCAGGAATGCTATTTGAAGTAATTTGTAACAGAACCTACCAGAGGTAATAATCAGCTAGACCTGATTTTGTTTAATAAGGAAACCTTCGTCAATAATCAAGTAATCATTTAAGAATTTGGCTATTAAGATATATGTGCATCAGTTGGGTATCTTCATTCTTGAAAAGTTCCGCCTACACGAGAAGCTTCTTCAGTCGAAGACAAAGGCAGCAGGTGTAGTAGTGGAATGACTTCAGCCTGGAGAAGAGTCCAGGTCCATGATCTAGAAGGATATGAAGCTGAAGAATGAGAAAGGAGTCTTAGACACCGTCTAACATGAGATGGAAGCTCTCGAAGACGTTGTAGGGAACGGGATTCACTCTCACTCATAACTGGTAGTTAGGCTTTTAAGTGTCGAAGATATATGTACACCTACTGATTCTGTATTTGCCTGAAGAGCCTACTGTGTGGGCGAAACATTTCAACAAGATACCCAAGTGTTGCACATGTGTCTTAATCATCCGTTTGTCAGTATTTTAAATCATTTTCAATATAAAGAACTTGGCGAAAGTGATCCTTAACTAAAAATACGAGAATAATTGCCGATAATAATGAACTTAGGGACGACTTTCTAGTCTTAACTGGGGATATCTGTTTAATGATTCTGCTGAAGATATACAATAACGAAAGGAACTTAATAATGTACAGCGTGCTAAATAAGAGACGACTGTAGATTAGCAGAGCTCATTGTAGAGTTAAGCTTTCAGTTAATGTTTATTGTGTTTTTCTTTGTACACGTAAATTGCATCAAGACAGTGCATGATGCAGTTTTCTTATTTTATGGAGAATTTTGTGTTTCCCCAGACCTAAGGTGAGTTTCCCATTTTCTTTTTTTTTTCCTTGACTAGTTGCACCCGACTGGGTTCACCTAGCTAGTGAGACCTTTAGTCTAAAAAGGAATATTACGGAGTACTGTAGTAAAATATTTATATATAAAATAACGCTCTATATATAATGTTATTTTCCGTGTAGTATACTGAAAGTGGACATGTATTATTCCCTGAAAGTGAACGCGTTTTATTCCTGTCAGTCAGGCAGTGGCCAGGACAGGAGCAGGTGAGTGTGTTTAGTCCAGTATGTGTAGGGACGCGGCTGGGTGAAGTAGTCATGAGTTGGTGCTAGTTTGAGTAGGTAATTTTGGTAAGTTTTTTAGTGTATACCATAGTGTTTGTGTTTAAGTGCTCTTATGTTTATTTGTAAGGCCCTAGTACCCAGGGACCTGTGTTTTGGAGAGTATTTAACGTTTCCACTGTAGGCTATGTAGCCTGCAGAAAGTGAGGGGTGTTATGGAGCCTCCTTGTTCATCAAGGTTCATTTATTTTGTCTGTCATTAGTAGCAGTGTGCTAGTGAGTTAATGTGAACTGGAGTGTGGTGGTTTTTTGTAGTTACCTTGAGGTTATTCCGGGGATCAACGCCCCCGCGGCCCGGTCCATGACCAGGCCTCCCGATGGATCAGGGCCTGATCAACTAGGTTGTTACTGCTGGCCGCACGCAGTCCAACGTACGAGCCACAGCCTGGCTGATCCGGCACTGACTTTAGGTATCTGTCCAGCTCTCTCTTGAAGGCAGCCAGGGGTTTATTGACAATTCCCCTAATGCTTGATGGGAGGCTGTTGAACAGTCTTGGGCCCCAGACACTTATGGTGTTTTCCCTTAGTGTATCAATGGAGCCCCTACTTTTTATTGGGGGCATTTTGCATCGCCTGCCCAGTCTTTTACTTTCGAAGGGAGTGATTTCTGTGTGCAGATTCGGGACCATTCCTTCCAGGATTTTCCAAATGTAGATTATGATACATCTCTCCCTCCTCCGTTCCAACGAGTACAAGTCAAGTGCTTCCACGCGTTCCCAGTAGTTAAGGTGCTTGACAGAACTTATACATGCAGTAAAGGATCTCTGTACACTCTCTAGATCTGCGATTGAATGGAGATGTTAATGTACAGCAGTATTCCAGCCTAGAGAGAACAAGTGATTTGAAAAGGATCATCATTGGCTTGGCATCTCTCGTTTTGAACGTTCTCATTATCCATCCTATCATTTTCTTTGCACGTGCGATCGTGGCGCTGTTGTGATCCTTGAAAGTGAGATCCTCAGACATTACTACTCCCAGGTCCCTTACATTATTTTTTCGCTCTATTGTATGGCCAGAGTCTGTAGTATACTCTGTTCTAGTTATTATCTCCTCCAGTTTTCCATAACGGAGTAATTGGAATTTGTCCTCATTGAACATCATATTGTTTACCGTTGCCCACTAGAAAATTTTGTTTATAACCTCTTGGAGGTTAACCGCGTCCTCAGCAGATGACAGCCTCATGCAGATCCTAGTATCATCCGCAAAGGATGATACTGTGCTGTGATGTATATCTCTGTCTATGTCTGATATGAGGATGAGAAATAAGATGGGGCTAGTACTGTGCCTTGTGGAACAGTGCTCTTCACTATGGCAGCCTCCGATTTAACTCTGTTGACCACTACTCTTTGTGTTCGATTTGTTAGGAAGTTGAAGATCCATCTCCCCACTTTCCCAGTTATTCCTTTAGCACGTATTTTATGGGCTATTACGCCATGGTCGCATTTGTCAAATGCTTTTGCAAAGTCTGTGTATATTACATCTGCATTCTGATTTTCTTCCAGTGCATCCAAGGCCATATCATAGTGATCCAGTAGTTGTGAGAGGCAGGAGCGACCTGCCCTGAACCCATGTTGCCCTGGATTGTACAGATTTTGGGAATCCAGGTGATTTGCAATCCTGCTTCTTAGCACTCTTTCAAAGATTTTTATGATGTGGGACGTCAGAGCTATTGGTCTATAGTTCTTAGTTAATGCTTTGCTGCCACCTTTATGGAGTGGCGCTATATCCGTTGTTTTAAGTGACTGGAATTTCACCCATGTCCAAGCTCCTCCTCCATAGTGTACTTAGGGCACGTGAGAGGGGTTTCTTGCAGTTCTTAATGAAAACAGAGCTCCACGAGTCTGGGCCCGGGACTGAGTGCATGGGCATGTTGTCAATGGCTTTTTCGAAATCTATCGGAGTTAGGGTAATGTCGGAAATCTGGCATACATTTATGGAGTTTTGAGGCTCATTCATGAAGAAATCATTTGGGTCGTCGATCCTCAGACCGATTAGTGGCTCACTAAACACAGAGTCGTACTGGGATTTCAATATTTCACTCATTTCCTTGTTGTCATCTGTGTAAGTCCCATCCTGTCTGAGTAAGGGCCCGATTCTAGATGTGGTATTTGCCTTGTTTTTGGCATATGAAAAGAAATATTTTGAATTTCTTTCAATTTCACTAATAGCTTTATGCTCCTGTCTCTCCTGGTTCCTGTAAGAGTCATTTAACTTAAGTTAGGTAGTTTCCACTTCTCTGGTCAGCGCCTCCTTTCGTGTATCAGATATTCTAGCGTTCCTGAGGAGCTCAGTGGCTCTTCGTCGTCTTCTGTAGAGGGAGCGTCTTTCTCTCTCCAGTTTACTCCTGCTCTTATAGTAGTTATAAGCTGTATATTAGTTACTATTAATATAGATATATTTTTATATAGGTGAGTTTTTGTCCTTCCTTCCTAATAATGATTAGTATTGTTAATGTATAAGTACATGCTGGCCGAAGGTTTGCTGTGTTTTTCATTGTAATTTTATAACCCCTAGACAGCAGTGTGAGCAACCATTAGAAGCCAGGAACATTTTAAGTTATAACATCAAAGTCGTAACACAGCTGTACCGGAGATTCGAACTCCGGACCTCCCTGTGTGAGCTGAGTGCACTAGCGATTGAGCTACGGGACACCCCGTAGACTCAGCTATCATTTTCACAGTTGAACTTCTATGCCGTTCTCACAGCAATTATCCATATTGCATCCACATCCACTTCAACATTTTTGGTAGTGTCAGACTCTTTTAGTGCTTTATAAGCAATCAACAATTTTTATGGAATTTTGAATTTTCTGCAACCATAGTGCATAAATTTAGCGTGTAATTCAATGAAATACATTGTTGTTGGTTAAAATTCATTTGGGAATTAAAAAGGGAACCAGCAAACAAGTAGCGTCAGTTGGGGAGAGGACGCCATATTGGAATTTGAGGAACAAGACGACATTGAAATTTGAGGGAATTCTTCAGAGGCTCTGGAGGCTAAATGGGGCTTAAGCCTCCCAAATAGGAGCAAGAAAACTCGGAGTTACAGTCCTGCAGAATGTGTGAAACTAACAACTTGGTAAGACTTGGAAATTAGATGGTAAAAGGGGATTATAAGGAGCCATCAGCACCCACAGCTAAGTATACAGCACTTTATATGTTGAACTTCTGGCCAGTTAGGTTCCTCATATCTAGGCAGGTGTTGTGGGTGATCTAGCGCAGGTGTTGTGGGTGATCCAGCGCAGGTGTTGTGGGTGATCCAGCGCAGGTGTTGTGGGTGATCCAGCGCAGGTGTTGTGGGTGATCCAGCGCAGGTGTTGTGGGTGATCCAGCGCAGGTGTTGTGGGTGATCTAGCGCAGGTGTTGTGGGTGATCCAGCGCAGGTGTTGTGGGTGATCCAGCGCAGGTGTTGTGGGTGATCCAGCGCAGGTATTGTGGGTGATCCAGCGCAGGTGTGGTGGGTGATCCAGCGCAGGTGTTGTGGGTGATCCAGCGCAGGTGTTGTGGGTGATCCAGCGCAGGTGTTGTGGGTGATCCAGCGCAGGTGTTGTGGGTGATCCAGCGCAGGTGTTGTGGGTGATCCAGCGCAGGTGTTGTGGGTGATCCAGCGCAGGTGTTGTGGGTGATCCAGCGCAGGTGTTGTGGGGGTGATCCAGCGCAGGTGTTGTGGGTGATCCAGCGCAGGTGTTGTGGGTGATCCAGCGCAGGTGTTGTGGGTGATCCAGCGCAGGTGTTGTGGGGGATCCAGCGCAGGTGTTGTGGGTGATCCAGCGCAGGTGTTGTGGGTGATCCAGCGCAGGTGTTGTGGGTGATCCAGCGCAGGTGTTGTGGGTGATCCAGCGCAGGTGTTGTGGGTGATCCAGCGCAGGTGTTGTGGGTGATCCAGCGCAGGTGTTGTGGGTGATCCAGCGCAGGTGTTGTGGGTGATCCAGCGCAGGTGTTGTGGGTGATCCAGCGCAGGTGTTGTGGGTGATCCAGCGCAGGTGTTGTGGGTGATCCAGCGCAGGTGTTGTGGATGATCCAGCGCAGGTGTTGTGGGTGATCCAGCGCAGGTGTTGTGGGTGATCCAGCGCAGGTGTTGTGGGTGATCCAGCGCAGGTGTTGTGGGTGATCCAGCGCAGGTGTTGTGGGTGATCCAGCGCAGGTGTTGTGGGTGATCCAGCGCAGGTGTTGTGGGTGATCCAGCGCAGGTGTTGTGGGTGATCCAGCGCAGGTGTTGTGGGTGATCCAGCGCAGGTGTTGTGGGTGATCCAGCGCAGGTGTTGTGGGTGATCCAGCGCAGGTGTTGTGGGTGATCCAGCGCAGGTGTTGTGGGTGATCCAGCGCAGGTGTTGTGGGTGATCCAGCTGCATCAGGCGACCTCCAGATAAATTTGGTAAGTGGTGGTAACATATAAATATGTTTCTCATATGAAGAATAAATACATGTATCCTCCCCCCTTCCTTCCATCAGTCTAACCTAATGATACAGTCCACATAATTTTAATGTAAATAATATTACCAGAATTACTGGTTGTGTTTATTAAAATTTTTGTTAATATTTATAGGTCCAGAGTAGATGTGAGAATATATGAGGGTAGTGGGTGTCGAAGGGAGACATTACCCCTGCGACCTAGGATGTCTCAAAATATTCCTACATGCCTCAGAGTAGTAACAATTGGTAAGAAACAGTTATCTTTGTTGCCTTTATTAAATTACTGGTATGAATGTAATGAGAATCATGTAGGTAATTTATTCCATGCAAATTTAATTCGCCTTATCCTCTAGTTCTTTGTATACAACCTTGGTTGCACCTCATTTCTAGAAAAAACAAAAATATCGTTTTCCGTTGTGTCCCTGGTCATGTTGATGGTCAGGGCAACTCGCAGGTGGACTCTGCTGTACGGTCAGTGGTACACAAGCTTCCTGTTTTATTTAAAGGTATTCCATTCTCATACTATTTTGCTGTAATCTCTAGTCATCTTCGCAATCGTTGGCAACAACGTTAATTTGAAATGATTCATAACAAATTACATTCTATCAGGCCATGTTTAGGATCCTGGTCTTCTTATCATTGATGTTTTTGGCAGGCTACGCTTTCCCATCTTCGCATCAGGCATACGCGTCTCACTCACGGGTACCTCATGGAGAGGCGTCCAATTCCATTTTGTGCAAACTGTCAGGTTCCAATTTCAGTTTTCCATATTCTATTCGACCGTTTACTAGCAAGCATGCAGAATTTGCAGAATTTACCTCCGATATCGCCATCGCTCTAACACCCCTACTTTATCTTCGCTCCTGGCTGGCGGCCCCACTTTTGGCACAGACTCCCTCTTTAACTTGTTGACACCAACAGATTTATCATAAAACAGTTGATTATACTTCCTTCAGCACTCCTCCCCGCCCTTTCAAATTCTACCTCCGTTATACTTTCCACCCTTGCTAGAGCCAGACGAATCAGATAAAACTTTTAGCACACCTTCCCCTGCAGTGCTGAGTCACCTTGGTGGGTTTAGAACTAAAATATTGTTTATGGTAATAATAATGTACTACCGGCCGCACCAAGGGTCCTCTTGGGTGTGGAGGGATATATGCAGCCCCTTTCACTTCTCCTGGGAACTATCTCTCCACACTTAAACAAAAAACTGAACTTTATGGAGACCCATGATATTTCTTCTGCCAGACCCCGTTTGTTCTGTGGCACTCTCTAAACATTCTTTACCATCCCTCTCCTAGGCATACAAAGCTGGCGTGACTACCACCAAAAACATACACTAAGAAAATTCGATATCCTACCACCATCTCAGTTCTACTCTCAATAATTACCTTCCTCCCTCTTCCAGTGTGCTCAGCCTCTTCTGTCAAGATTGTCTCGGCCTTACATTGTACCAGACTATGGAGCAGAACTCTTCTCCAGGCTGTGAGACTTCTCATCTCAAAATTACGTCTTCGAAGGTAATGATTTCTTCGTATACATATATACTACTTTTGCTGCCTTCTCTGTATTCGACTGAAAAAGCCTATGAACGAGGCGTAAAGTTTCGATGTAGAGATACCTAACTGATGTATACGTGTCTTATCAACTTGTCTGGGTGGTCAGAGAGACGTTATCTACTAGCTCACTGCACATCACTGTAAAACAAAACATGATAAGTGATCTACACACTACATTATGTACATCACTTTCAAACAGACTATTGCATCTGCAACTACATTATTCGTTTTCTCCACAACGAACTGATATTTTCAGAAGACCGAGGTACAAAGACCACCTAACAAGTGTTTAGTTGTAGATCCTCAGACGGTAAAGGAAGCACATAGGACTGTAGCCAACATACACATTGATCGTATAAGATACTTGGACAACTACAGAAAAGTGCTGTGCACCCAACACCAAGGCTAGAATTTTTTTCCTGTGACATGATTTATGTTGACGCTTAGAGGAAAAGGTCAGTAAAAATTCTTCCAGTTCCAGCTTTATCATCTAGTTTATAACTCAGAGGGTTATTTTCATTCCCAGGAACCAGGACTTACACTTGTTAACATTTAACTGCATCTGCCACATTTCAAACCAAGAAATTAATTTATCCAAGAATTTGTAAACAAGAAACTGATGCCAAGACAACATTGCCTAATCATACGTAATAAGGAAATCATATTAATAGGATTTATATCCAGTATATGCATGCAAGAAAAGAACAGAAGTTATTCGACAGCTCTAGAGCATCCCCTTGTCCTCTCCTTAAAAATAAAGGTTTTGAAAAAATAAGCATGGTCATCATCAGATCTATATTAGTTTGTAAATCTGTAAAAAAAAATGATACTGTGTATCCCACACAAATTTCAAGTAGGGAAAGAGCCTATTGGACGACACAAAATTGGATATGTCATTGGCACGTTGGGTTAGGACAGTCTGATAACGCTTCAACAGATCTAATTTGTTGACATATTAGGCTTCACATACTTCGTCCAAGACATCATCCATCCTAAGAAGAGAAAAACAGTCTCCTTTAGTTATTAAATTTACCTTCTGGTAATCAGTGTACATTCTTACTCAGGTTACCATCTGTTTAGGGAACTTGACTTAAGAAATCGTAATGACACGATTGCAAACAAACCATACCCCCGGCCGGGATTGAACCCGCGGTCATAGTCTCAAAACTCCAGCTCGTCGCGTTAGCCACTAGACCAGCTAGCCACAATAAGATTCATCCAACTAGGTATATTTCTACACCATAGGAAGGTTAGCACAGGCACCTCTGTGACCACAAATGCAAGTTTTTACAGACGAATCTCCAGCTAGCGGGTTCAATCCCGGCCGGGGGTATGGTTTGTTTGCAATCGTGTCATTACGATTTCTTGAGTCATGTTGACGGCAGTGAAGGGACTTGAGCTAGAGTTCGTCACGGCCACGCTAGCTGGAGATTCGTCTGTAAAAACTTGCATTTGTGGTCACAGAGGTGCCTGTGCTAACCTTCCTATCGTGTAGAAATATACCTAGTTGGATGAATCTTATTGTGGCCAGCTGGTCTAGTGGCTAACGCGACGGGCTGGAGTTTTGAGACTCTATGACCGCGGGTTCAATCCCGGCCGGGGGTATGATTTTTTAGGGAACTGTTAACTAGGCGATGTAAACTGATTCGAGGAAAAACTCACCTCTTCCTCCATACACGCCCTTTATATTGATTCATCCTACAAATGGCCTGTTGTATTGGCTTAGCTTCGCGACATTTGTATCATAAAGTTTCAAACTGCTTACCTTAGGAACATTCCCAGACATCTCTGCAAAATTCCATGGGGGCTGAACCAAACCCTGTCCTCAGTAAGTACTGATGTGTCTATTTCAACCTCTTGCAAAACCAGAATATCTTTTTTTAAACTCATTTACCATTAGTCACAACAATGATTACCATAGGTACATCTACGTAATTTAAAATAATATATTTTAATTTCTACCAGTACATGTACAAGGTATACAGACCATAGCTTGTTATGTAGAGCATTTCCCGCAAATTAGGTCAGTTTTGTCCCGGGACGCGACCCACATCAGCCGACTCACTCACAGGTACACATTTTACATTGATGGGTGAACATAGACAACAGGTGTAAGGAAACACGCCCAATGTTTCAGCCCTCGCTAGGAATCGAACCCGGACCCTCAGTGTGTGAAACGAGAGATTTGGCAACAAGGCAACAGGCCCCAGTATTTAACTATACCAGCTCTTTCATGACATTTCAATTGGCTAATGTAAACCATTCGCTGGGATTTATGCTGAATAAATGATGGAGATTATCTCTGAGACTCTTTTCCAGCACCACATCCCCCAACCTCCAGAGTATGTGACACAGCCTTACTGTCAAACATCAACCTTCCAGCCTCCAGAGTATGTGACACAGCCTTACTGTCAAACATCAACCCTCCAGCCTCCAGAGTATGTGACACAGCCTTACTGTCAAACATCAACCTTCCAGCCTCCAGATATGTGACACAGCATTACTGTCAAACATCAACCTTCCAGCCTCCAGAGTATGTGACACAGCCTTACGGTCAAATATCAACCTTCCAGCCTCCAGAGTATGTGACACAGCCTTACTGTCAAACATCAACCTGCCAGCCTCCAGAGTATGTGATACAGCCTTACGGTCAAATATCAACCTTCCAGCCTCCAGAGTATGTGACACAGCCTTACTGTCAAACATCAACCTTCCAGCTTCAAGGGTATGTGACACAGCCTTACTGTCAAACATTAACCTTCCAGCCTCCAGAGTATGTGACACAGCCTTACTGTCAAACATCAACCTTCCAGCCTCCAGAGTATGTGACACAGCCTTACTGTCAAACATCAACCTTCCAGCCTCCAGAGTATGTGACACAGCCTTACTGTCAAACATTAACCTTCCAGCCTCCAGAGTATGTGACACAGCCTCACGGTCAAACATTAAACTTCCAGCCTCCAGAGTATGTGACACAGCCTTACTGTCAAACATCAACCTTCCAGCTTCCAGGGTATGTGACACAGCCTTACTGTCAAACATCAACCCTCCAGCCTCCAGAGTATGTGACACAGCCTTACTGTCAAACATCAACCTTCCAGCCTCCAGAGTATGTGACACAGCCTTACTGTCAAACATCAACCTTCCAGCCTCCAGAGTATGTGGCACAGCCTTACTGTCAAACATCAACATTCCAGCCTCCAGAGTATGTGACACAGCCTTACTGTCAAACATCAACATTCCAGCCTCCAGAGTATGTGACACAGCCTTACTGTCAAAAATCAAAATTCCAGCCTCCAGAGTATGTGACACAGTTTTACTGTCAAACATCAACCTTCCAGCCTCCAGAGTATGTGACACAGCCTTACTGTCAAACATCAACCTTACAGCGTCCAGAGTATGTGACACAGCCTTACTGTCAAACATCAACCTTCCAGCCTCCAGAGTATGTGACACAGCCTTACTGTCAAACATCAACCTTCCAGCCTCCAGAGTATGTGACACAGCCTTACTGTCAAACATCAACATTACAGCCTCCAGACTATGTGGCACAGCCTTACTGTGAAACATCAGCCTTCCAGCCTCCAGTGTATGTGACACAGCCTTACTGTCAAAAATCAAAATTCCAGCCTCCAGAGTATGTGACACAGCCTTACTGTCAAACATCAACATTACAGCCTAGAGACTATGTGGCACAGCCTTACTGTCAAACATCAGCCTTCCAGCCTCCAGTGTATGTGACACAGCCTAACTGTCAAAAATCAAAATTCCAGCCTCCAGAGTATGTGACACAGCCTTACTGTCAAAAATCAAAATTCCAGCCTCCAGAGTATGTGACACAGCCTTACTGTCAAAAATCAAAATTCCAGCCTCCAGAGTATGTGACACAGCCATACTGTCAAAAATCAAAATTCCAGCCTCCAGAGTATGTGACACAGCCTTACTGTCAAACATCAGCCTTCCAGCCTCCAGAGTATGTGACACAGCCTTACTGTCAAACATCATCCTTCCAGCCTCCAGAGTATGTGACACAGACTTACTGTCAAACATCATCCTTCCAGCCTCCAGAGTATGTGACACAGCCTTACTGTCAAACATCAACCTTCCAGCCTCCAGAGTATGTGACACAGCCTTACTGTCAAACATCAACCTTCCAGCCTCCAGTGTATGTGACACAGCCTTACTGTCAAACATCAACCGTCCAGCCTCCAGTGTATGTGACACAGCCTTACTGTCAAACATCAACCTTCCAGCCTCCAGTGTATGTGACACAGCCTTACTGTCAAACGTCAACCTTCCAGCGTCCAGAGTATGTGACACAGCCTTACTGTCAAACATCAGCCTTCCAGCCTCCAGAGTATGTGACACAGCCTTACTGTCAAACATCAGCCTTCCAGCCTCCAGAGTATGTGACACAGCCTTACTGTCAAACATCAACCTTCCAGCCTCCAGTGTATGTGACACAGCCTTACTGTCAAACATCAACCTTCCAGCCTCCAGAGTATGTGACACAGCCTTACTGTCAAACATCAATATTCCAGCCTCCAGAGTATGTGACACAGCCTTACTGTCAAACATCAACCTTCCAGCCTCCAGAGAATGTGACACAGCCTTACTGTCAAACATCAACATTCCAGCCTCCAGAGTATGTGACACAGCCTTACTGTCAAACATCAACCTTCCAGCCTCCAGTGTATGTGACACAGCCTTACTGTCAAACATCAACCTTCCAGCCTCCAGTGTATGTGACACAGCCTTACTGTCAAACATCAACCTTCCAGCCTCCAGAGTATGTGACACAGCCTTACTGTCAAACATCAACCTTCCAGCCTCCAGAGTATGTGACACAGCCTTACTGTCAAACATCAACTTCCAGCCTCCAGAGTATGTGACACAGCCTTACTGTCAAACATCAACCCTCCAGCCTCCAGAGTATGTGACACAGCCTTACTGTCAAACATCAACCTTCCAGCCTCCAGAGTATGTGACACAGCCTTACTGTCAAACATTAACCTTCCAGCCTCCAGAGTATGTGACACAGCCTTACGGTCAAACATTAAACTTCCAGCCTCCAGAGTATGTGACACAGCCTTACTGTCAAACATCAACCTTCCAGCTTCCAGGGTATGTGACACAGCCTTACTGTCAAACATCAACCCTCCAGCCTCCAGAGTATGTGACACAGCCTTACTGTCAAACATCAACCTTCCAGCCTCCAGAGTATGTGGCACAGCCTTACTGTCAAACATCAACATTCCAGCCTCCAGAGTATGTGACACAGCCTTACTGTCAAACATCAACATTCCAGCCTCCAGAGTATGTGACACAGCCTTACTGTCAAAAATCAAAATTCCAGCCTCCAGAGTATGTGACACAGTTTTACTGTCAAACATCAACCTTCCAGCCTCCAGAGTATGTGACACAGCCTTACTGTCAAACATCAGCCTTCCAGCCTCCAGAGTATGTGACACAGCCTTACTGTCAAACATCAACTTCCAGCCTCCAGAGTATGTGACACAGCCTTACTGTCAAACATCAACCTTCCAGCCTCCAGAGTATGTGACACAGCCTTACTGTCAAACATCAACCTTCCAGCCTCCAGAGTATGTGACACAGCCTTACTGTCAAACATCAACATTACAGCCTCCAGACTATGTGGCACAGCCTTACTGTCAAACATCAGCCTTCCAGCCTCCAGTGTATGTGACACAGCCTTACTGTCAAAAATCAAAATTCCAGCCTCCAGAGTATGTGACACAGCCTTACTGTCAAAAATCAAAATTCCAGCCTCCAGAGTATGTGACACAGCCTTACAGTCAAACATCAGCCATCCAGCCTCCAGAGTATGTGACACAGCCTTACTGTCAAACATCAACATTCCAGCCTCCAGAGTATGTGACACAGCCTTACTGTCAAACATCAGCCTTCCAGCCTCCAGAGTATGTGACAGAGCCTTACTGTCAAACATCAGCCTTCCAGCCTCCAGAGTATGTGACACAGACTTACTGTCAAACATCAACCTTCCAGCCTTCAGTGTATGTGACACAGCCTTACTGTCAAACATCAACCTTCCAGCCTCCAGAGTATGTGACACAGCCTTACTGTCAAACATCAGCCTTCCAGCCTCCAGAGCATGTGACACAGCCTTACTGTCAAACATCAACCTTCCAGCCTCCAGTGTATGTGACACAGCCTTACTGTCAAACATCAACCTTCCAGCCTCCAGAGTATGTGACACAGCCTTACTGTCAAACATCAACCTTCCAGCCTCCAGAGTATGTGACACAGCCTTACTGTCAAACATCAACATTCCAGCCTCCAGAGTATGTGACACAGCCTTACTGTCAAACATCAACCTTCCAGCCTCCAGTGTATGTGACACAGCCTTACTGTCAAACATCAACCTTCCAGCCTCCAGTGTATGTGACACAGCCTTACTGTCAAACATCAACCTTCCAGCCTCCAGAGTATGTGACACAGCCTTACTGTCAAACATCAGCCTTCCAGCCTCCAGAGTATGTGACACAGCCTTACTGTCAAACATCAACTTCCAGCCTCCAGAGTATGTGACACAGCATTACTGTCAAACATCAACCTTCCAGCCTCCAGTGTATGTGACACAGCCTTACTGTCAAACATCAACCTTCCAGCCTCCAGAGTATGTGACACAGCCTTACTGTCAAACATCAACCTTCCAGCCTCCAGAGTATGTGACACAGCCTTACTGTCAAACATCAACATTCCAGCCTCCAGAGTATGTGACACAGCCTTACTGTCAAACATCAACCTTCCAGCCTCCAGTGTATGTGACACAGCCTTACTGTCAAACATCAACCTTCCAGCCTCCAGTGTATGTGACACAGCCTTACTGTCAAACATCAACCTTCCAGCCTCCAGAGTATGTGACACAGCCTTACTGTCAAACATCAACCTTCCAGCCTCCAGAGTATGTGACACAGCCTTACTGTCAAACATCAACTTCCAGCCTCCAGAGTATGTGACACAGCCTTACTATCAAACATCAACCTTCCAGCCTACAGAGTATGTGACACAGCCTTACTGCCAAACATCAACCTTCCAGCCTACAGAGTATGTGACACAGCCTTACTGTCAAACATCAACCTTCCAGCCTCCAGAGTATGTGACACAGCCTTACTGTCAAACATCAACCCTCCAGCCTCCAGAGTATGTGACACAGCCTTACTGTCAAACATCAACTTCCAGCCTCCAGAGTATGTGACACAGCCTTACTGTCAAACATCAACCTTCCAGCCTACAGAGTATGTGACACAGCCTTACTGTCAAACATCAACCTTCCAGCCTCCAGAGTATGTGACACAGCCTTACTGTCAAACATCAAACTTCCAGCCTCCAGAGTATGTGACACAGCCTTACTGTCAAACATCAACCTTCCAGCCTCCAGAGTATGTGACACAGCCTTACTGTCAAACATCAACCTTCCAGCCTCCAGAGTATGTGACACAGCCTTACTGTCAAACATCAACCTTCCAGCCTCCAGAGTATGTGACACAGCCTTACTGTCAAACATCAACCTTCCAGCCTCCAGAGTATGTGACACAGCCTTACTGTCAAACATCAACCTTCCAGCCTCCAGAGTATGTGACACAGCCTTACTGTCAAACATCAACCTTCCAGCCTCCAGAGTATGTGACACAGCCTTACTGTCAAACATCAACCTTCCAGCCTCCAGAGTATGTGACACAGCCTTACTGTCAAACATCAACCCTCCAGCCTACAGAGTATGTGACACAGCCTTACTGTCAAACATGAACTGATGAAGCCACTCGTGGCGAAACGTTTCCTTTAATAAATGTCCTGAACTGTACATAAGTGTCTTTTTCCACATCTTGTCGGTATCACCATACCATTTCCTCATGAACCCTCCGGCCTACAGAGTATGTGACACAGCCTTACTGTCAAACATCAACCCTCCAGCCTCCAGAGTATGTGACACAGCCTTACTGTCAAACATCAACCCTCCAGCCTACAGAGTATGTGACACAGCCTTACTGTCAAACATCAACCCTCCGGCCTCCAGAGTATGTGTCACAGCCTTACTGTCAAACATCAACCCTCCGGCCTCCAGAGTATGTGTCACAGCCTTACTGTCAAACATCAACCCTCCGGCCTCCAGAGTATGTGTCACAGCCTTACTGTCAAACATCAACCCTCCGGCCTCCAGAGTATGTGTCACAGCCTTACTGTCAAACATCAACCCTCCAGCCTACAGAGTATGTGACACAGCCTTACTGTCAAACATCAACCCTCCAGCCTCCAGAGTATGTGACACAGCCTTACTGTCAAACATCAACCTTCCAGCCTCCAGAGTATGTGACACAGCCTTTCTGTCAAACATCAACCTTCCAGCCTCCAGAGTATGTGACACAGCCTTACTGTCAAACATCAACCTTCCAGCCTCCAGAGTATGTGACACAGCCTTACTGTCAAACATCAACCTTCCAGCCTCCAGTGTATGTGACACAGCCTTACTGTCAAACATCAACCTTCCAGCCTCCAGTGTATGTGACACAGCCTTACTGTCAAACATCAACCTTCCAGCCTCCAGAGTATGTGACACAGCCTTACTGTCAAACATCAACCTTCCAGCCTCCAGAGTATGTGACACAGCCTTACTGTCAAACATCAACTTCCAGCCTCCAGAGTATGTGACACAGCCTTACTGTCAAACATCAACCCTCCAGCCTCCAGAGTATGTGACACAGCCTTACTGTCAAACATCAACCTTCCAGCCTCCAGAGTATGTGACACAGCCTTACTGTCAAACATTAACCTTCCAGCCTCCAGAGTATGTGACACAGCCTTACGGTCAAACATTAAACTTCCAGCCTCCAGAGTATGTGACACAGCCTTACTGTCAAACATCAACCTTCCAGCTTCCAGGGTATGTGACACAGCCTTACTGTCAAACATCATCCCTCCAGCCTCCAGAGTATGTGACACAGCCTTACTGTCAAACATCAACCTTCCAGCCTCCAGAGTATGTGGCACAGCCTTACTGTCAAACATCAACATTCCAGCCTCCAGAGTATGTGACACACCTTACTGTCAAACATCAACATTCCAGCCTCCAGAGTATGTGACACAGCCTTACTGTCAAAAATCAAAATTCCAGCCTCCAGAGTATGTGACACAGTTTTACTGTCAAACATCAACCTTCCAGCCTCCAGAGTATGTGACACAGCCTTACTGTCAAACATCAGCCTTCCAGCCTCCAGAGTATGTGACACAGCCTTACTGTCAAACATCAACTTCCAGCCTCCAGAGTATGTGACACAGCCTTACTGTTAAACATCAACCTTCCAGCCTCCAGAGTATGTGACACAGCCTTACTGTCAAACATCAACCTTCCAGCCTCCAGAGTATGTGACACAGCCTTACTGTCAAACATCAACATTACAGCCTCCAGACTATGTGGCACAGCCTTACTGTCAAACATCAGCCTTCCAGCCTCCAGTGTATGTGACACAGCCTTACTGTCAAAAATCAAAATTCCAGCCTCCAGAGTATGTGACACAGCCTTACTGTCAAAAATCAAAATTCCAGCCTCCAGAGTATGTGACACAGCCTTACAGTCAAACATCAGCCATCCAGCCTCCAGAGTATGTGACACAGCCTTACTGTCAAACATCAACATTCCAGCCTCCAGAGTATGTGACACAGCCTTACTGTCAAACATCAGCCTTCCAGCCTCCAGAGTATGTGACACAGCCTTACTGTCAAACATCAGCCTTCCAGCCTCCAGAGTATGTGACACAGACTTACTGTCAAACATCAACCTTCCAGCCTTCAGTGTATGTGACACAGCCTTACTGTCAAACATCAACCTTCCAGCCTCCAGAGTATGTGACACAGCCTTACTGTCAAACATCAGCCTTCCAGCCTCCAGAGCATGTGACACAGCCTTACTGTCAAACATCAACCTTCCAGCCTCCAGTGTATGTGACACAGCCTTACTGTCAAACATCAACCTTCCAGCCTCCAGAGTATGTGACACAGCCTTACTGTCAAACATCAACCTTCCAGCCTCCAGAGTATGTGACACAGCCTTACTGTCAAACATCAACATTCCAGCCTCCAGAGTATGTGACACAGCCTTACTGTCAAACATCAACCTTCCAGCCTCCAGTGTATGTGACACAGCCTTACTGTCAAACATCAACCTTCCAGCCTCCAGTGTATGTGACACAGCCTTACTGTCAAACATCAACCTTCCAGCCTCCAGAGTATGTGACACAGCCTTACTGTCAAACATCAGCCTTCCAGCCTCCAGAGTATGTGACACAGCCTTACTCTCAAACATCAACTTCCAGCCTCCAGAGTATGTGACACAGCCTTACTGTCAAACATCAACCTTCCAGCCTCCAGTGTATGTGACACAGCCTTACTGTCAAACATCAACCTTCCAGCCTCCAGAGTATGTGACACAGCCTTACTGTCAAACATCAACATTCCAGCCTCCAGAGTATGTGACACAGCCTTACTGTCAAACATCAACATTCCAGCCTCCAGAGTATGTGACACAGCCTTACTGTCAAACATCAACCTTCCAGCCTCCAGTGTATGTGACACAGCCTTACTGTCAAACATCAACCTTCCAGCCTCCAGTGTATGTGACACAGCCTTACTGTCAAACATCAACCTTCCAGCCTCCAGAGTATGTGACACAGCCTTACTGTCAAACATCAACCTTACAGCCTCCAGAGTATGTGACACAGCCTTACTGTCAAACATCAACTTCCAGCCTCCAGAGTATGTGACACAGCCTTACTGTCAAACATCAACCTTCCAGCCTACAGAGTATGTGACACAGCCTTACTGCCAAACATCAACCTTCCAGCCTACAGAGTATGTGACACAGCCTTACTGTCAAACATCAACCTTCCAGCCTCCAGAGTATGTGACACAGCCTTACTGTCAAACATCAACCCTCCAGCCTCCAGAGTATGTGACACAGCCTTACTGTCAAACATCAACTTCCAGCCTCCAGAGTATGTGACACAGCCTTACTGTCAAACATCAACCTTCCAGCCTACAGAGTATGTGACACAGCCTTACTGTCAAACATCAACCTTCCAGCCTCCAGAGTATGTGACACAGCCTTACTGTCAAACATCAAACTTCCAGCCTCCAGAGTATGTGACACAGCCTTACTGTCAAACATCAACCTTCCAGCCTCCAGAGTATGTGACACAGCCTTACTGTCAAACATCAACCTTCCAGCCTCCAGAGTATGTGACACAGCCTTACTGTCAAACATCAACCTTCCAGCCTCCAGAGTATGTGACACAGCCTTACTGTCAAACATCAACCTTCCAGCCTCCAGAGTATGTGACACAGCCTTACTGTCAAACATCAACCTTCCAGCCTCCAGAGTATGTGACACAGCCTTACTGTCAAACATCAACCTTCCAGCCTCCAGAGTATGTGACACAGCCTTACTGTCAAACATCAACCTTCCAGCCTCCAGAGTATGTGACACAGCCTTACTGTCAAACATCAACCCTCCAGCCTACAGAGTATGTGACACAGCCTTACTGTCAAACATGAACTGATGAAGCCACTCGTGGCGAAACGTTTCCTTTAATAAATGTCCTGAACTGTACATAAGTGTCTTTTTCCACATCTTGTCGGTATCACCATACCATTTCCTCATGAACCCTCCGGCCTACAGAGTATGTGACACAGCCTTACTGTCAAACATCAACCCTCCAGCCTCCAGAGTATGTCCTTACTGCCTCTACAGAGTATGTGACACAGCCTTACTGTCAAACATCAACCCTCCGGCCTCCAGAGTATGTGTCACAGCCTTACTGTCAAACATCAACCCTCCGGCCTCCAGAGTATGTGTACAGCCTTACTGTCAAACATCAACCCTCCAGCCTACAGAGTATGTGACACAGCCTTACTGTCAAACATCAACCCTCCGGCCTCCAGAGTATGTGTCACAGCCTTACTGTCAAACATCAACCCTCCAGCCTACAGAGTATGTGACACAGCCTTACTGTCAAACATCAACCCTCCAGCCTCCAGAGTATGTGACACAGCCTTACTGTCAAACATCAACCTTCCAGCCTCCAGAGTATGTGACACAGCCTTTCTGTCAAACATCAACCTTCCAGCCTCCAGAGTATGTGACACAGCCTTACTGTCAAACATCAACCTTCCAGCCTCCAGAGTATGTGACACAGCCTTACTGTCAAACATCAACATCCCAGCCTCCAGAGTATGTGACACAGCCTTACTGTCAAACATTAACCCTCCAGCCTCCAGAGTATGTGACACAGCCTTACTCTCAAACATCAGCCTTCCAGCCACCAGAGTATGTGACACAGCCTTACTGTCAAACATCAGCCTTCCAGCCTCCAGAGTATGTGACACAGCCTTACTCTCAAACATCAGCCTTCCAGCCTCCAGAGTATGTGACACAGCCTTACTGTCAAACATCAGCCTTCCAGCCTCCAGAGTATGTGACACAGCCTTACTGTCAAACATCAACCTTCCAGCCTCCAGAGTATGTGACACAGCCTTACTGTCAAACATCAACCTTCCAGCCTCCAGAGTATGTGACACAGCCTTACTGTCAAACATCAACCTTCTAGCCTCCAGAGTATGTGACACAGCCTTACTCTCAAACATCAGCCTTCCAGCCTCGAGAGTATGTGGCACAGCCTTACTGTCAAACATCAACCTTCTAGCCTCCTGAGTATGTGACACAGCCTTACTGTCAAACATCAACCTTCCAGCCTCCAGAGTATGTGACACGGCCTTACTGTCAAACATCAACCTTCCGGCCTACAGAGTATGTGACACAGCCTTACTCTCAAACATCAACCTTCCAGCCTTCAGAGTATGTGACACAGCCTTACTGTCAAACATCAACCCTCCAGCTTCCAGAGTATGTGACACGGCCTTGCTGTCAAACATCAACCTTCCAGCCTCCAGAGTATGTGACACAGCCTTTCTGTCAAACATCAACCTTCCAGCCTCCAGAGTATGTGACACAGCCTTATTGGCAAACATCAACCTTCGAGCCTCCAGAGTATGTGACACGGCCTTACTGTCAAACATCAACATTCCAGCCTCCAGAGTATGTGACACAGCCTTACTGTCGAACATCAACCCTCCAGCCTCCAGAGTATGTGACACAGCCTTACTGTCAAACATCAGCCTTCCAGCCTCCAGAGTATGTGACACAGCCTTACTGTCAAACATCAACATTCCAGCCTCCAGAGTATGTGACACAGCCTTACTCTCAAACATCAACCTTTCAGCCTCCAGAGTATGTGACGCAGCCTTACTGTCAAACATCAACCCTCCAGCCTCCAGAGTATGTGACACTGCCTTTCTGTCAAACATCAACCCTCCAGCCTCCAGAGTATGTGACACAGCCTTACTGTCAAACATCAACCTTCCTGCCTCCAGAGTATGTGACACAGCCTTACTGTCAAACATCAACCTTCCTGCCTCCAGAGTATGTGACACAGCCTTACTGTCAAACATCAACCTTCCAGCCTCCAGAGTATGTGACACAGCCTTTCTGTCAAACATTACCTTGAGTAGTTTCACTGGTGTAGAAACTCGCCAGTTCAGATCATTTGTTAGAGAAATTTTTTTGCCACTAGTGGCTTTTTCAGTCGTAATGCAGAGATAATGATTAATTTATGCGTCAGGAACATCGCCCTGACACGGATTTTAATGCTAATATGACCCACCTGAGGATGTTAATATAATTCAACAGTTCTCTGGCCGTGATGAAGGTCTTGCTGTAGACACTGTGGGTTCCACCGGCTGAGGCCATCAAGCTCCCCATCATTGTCTCTGAGCCCTTTGTTGGGGGTAAATTTGCAAATAAACGCATGTACTCTGTATTGTCCATCATGCATATGTTCACTATAGTTCTAAATGATATCGGTGAAGCACATGATAATCGACATCATTTGATGGCTCAAGGAAAATATTGGATGTGTTGCTATGTTCCTGTGGCAAGGGGCTCGTTGGCTGCCGTTGTCGGGTGGAAGCTCGAGCAGAAATATCTGAGGCTGGCTGAGCACGTGTGCAACTCCGTTGCTGATATTTCATAAGCTTGCTTCGTCGCTGTAGTCGAGGAATTGACACTGGATTCCTTGTAATTGTAGCCTCCTTTGATTGAGCGTGCTGCTCAGTGGTGAAGGTTCTACTTGGGACTGGAGGCTGGACAACTTCCATGTTGCCCTGACATGGAAGAGCTTCTCTGAGTAGTGCAGGTTCTAGGCATAATGCTTCTTGCTGCAGTTCGGACACCGGAGTCCCGTAGCCTCTCCTCTTTTTAGTTTATCCAGCTGACCTTGGTTGTGTGAGACCAGCTGCGGATGCCGTATATTTCTTTAAACTGACATCGGGCGCTGAGGTGGTTGTACCTCAAGCACCACAAAGGTTCTGGGTTGTTCGTCCTAACCTGGTATGCTTTCCAGCAACCCAGATCCAACTGAGCTGCGAGATATCCTCTTTGTTGGATCTAGACCTATCTCGAAGGTAAGTTGCTGCCATTCTTGGCTCGGAGCCACTCAGCTTTCAGGATAATTTTGTTACTGTGGATTGCATCGAGAGGCATGTCTAGTAGATAGCGCATCAATGCACTTTTTTTCACCCACCCTTTGGATTTTAGTTCTGTGAGCACGAATGGTTATTCGAAGTCGTTCACCGCCTGCAGTACCTCATAGGATTATTTTCGGGAGTGAGAATTAACTCTCAGATTTGGGAATACTGATACCAAAATGCAGTATTTTCTCTCCAGGTGAATTATAGCAGCATACGGGGTGTCATGTTGACCTTTACTGATGAATCTGAATTTGTTGCCTACGGATGGTTTTTAACTTGACTTATCTGCAAGAAAACTCTGTACTTCCCCGTGGACTCTGATGATCGTACGTTCTGCCAACCTTCCCCATATGGTATTTCTCTGGTTGGGATGGACATTTATTCATAAGAACATAAGAACATAAGAAAGGAGGAACACTGCAGGAGGCCTGCTGGCCCATACTAGGCAGGTCCTTTACAATTCATCCCACTAACAAAACATTTGCCCAACCCAATTTTCAATGCCACCCAAGAAATAAGCTCTGATGTGAAAGTCCCACTCAAATCCAACCCCTCCCACTCATGTATTTATCCAACCTAAATTTGAAACTACCCAAAGTCCCAGCCTCAATAACCCAACTAGGTAGACTGTTCCACTCATCAACTACCCTATTTCCAAACCAATACTTTCCTATGTCCTTTCTAAATCTAAACTTATCTAATTTAAATCCATTACTGCGGGTTCTCTCTTGGAGAGACATCCTCAAGACCTTATTAATATCCCCTTTATTAATACCTATCTTCCACTTATACACTTCGATCAGGTCTCCCCTCATTCTTCGTCTAACAAGTGAATGTAACTTAAGAGTCTTCAATCTTTCTTCATAAGGAAGATTTCTAATGCTAGGTATAAATTTAGTCATCCTACGCTGAATGTTTTCTAACGAATTTATGTCCATTTTGTAATATGGAGACCAGAATTGAGCTGCATAATCTAGGTGAGGCCTTACTAATGATGTATAAAGCTGCAGTATGACCTCTGTACTTCTGTTGCTTACACTTCTTGATATAAATCTCAGTAATCTATTTGCCTTATTACGTACGCTTAGGCATTGCTGTCTTGGTTTAAGGTTGCTGCTCACCATAACCCCCAAGTCCTTTTCGCAATCTGTATGGCTAAGTTCTACATCATTTAACTTATAAGTACTAGGGTTATGGGCACTCCCAAGCTTCAGAACCTTGCATTTATCTACATTGAACTGCATCTGCCACTTTTCTGACCAAGAATATAGTTTGTTTAAATCCTCCTGAAGTTTCATAACATCTACGTTTGAATCAATTATCCTACCTATCTTTGTGTCATCGGCGAATTTGCTCATATCACTAGTAATTCCCTCATCAAGATCATTGATATATATTATAAACAACAACGGGCCCAAGACTGATCCCTGTGGAACGCCACTTGTTACAGATCCCCACTCGGATTTAACCCCATTTATGGACACTCTCTGCTTCCTGTCAGTGAGCCATGACTCGATCCACGAGAGCACTTTTCCCCCAATGCCATGAGCTGCCACTTTCTTTAACAGTCTATGGTGCGGAACTCTATCAAAAGCCTTACTAAAATCTAAGTAAATAATATCAAATTCTTTATTGTGGTCAACAGCCTCAAAAGCTTTACTGAAGAAAGTTAATAAATTAGTTAGACAAGGGCTCTGGTGGCCTGGTGGTTAACGCTCTCGCTTCACACGGTGAGGGCCTGGGTTCGATTCCCAGCCAGAGTAGAAACATTGGACGTGTTTCTTTCCACCTGTTGTCTATGTACCCCATCAGTAAAATGGGTACCTGGGTGTTAGTCGACTGGTGTGGGTCGCATCCTTGGACACTGACCTAAGGAGGCCTGGTCACAGACCGGGCCGCGGGGGCGTTGACCCCCGGAACTATCTCCAGATAAACTCCAGAAACTCCAGACCGGCCTCTTGTGAATCCATGCTGAGTATCATTAATCAAGCTATGCTTATCGAGATGGCTTCTTATAATCTCAGCTATAATTGACTCTAGTAATTTGCCTACAATTGAGGTCAGGCTTATTGGGCGGTAATTTGACGGTAACGACTTGTCCCCTGTTTTAAAAATAGGAGTTACATTAGCCATCTTCCACATATCAGACATTACACCTGTTTGAAGAGATAAATTAAAAATATTAGTTAATGGTTCATAGAGTTCCATTTTGCATTCCTTAAGAACCCTTGAAAAAACCTCATCAGGACCCGGCGACTTATTTTGCTTCAGTCTGTCTATCTGCTTCACAACCATCTCACTAGTGACTGCGATGTTACATAATTTATCTTCTTCTAGCCCACTGTAAAAATTAATTACTGGAATATTGTTAGTGTCTTCCTGTGTAAAAACTGAGAGAAAATAATTATTTAAAATCAAGCACATTTCATTCTCTTTGTCAGTAAGGTGCCCATAGTTATTTTTAAGGGGACCTATCTTATCTCTAACTTTTGTTCTATAGACCTGGAAAAAACTTTTTGGGTTAGTTTTAGAATCCCTAGCAACTTTAATTTCATAGTCCCTTTTAGCTTTTCTTATCCCCTTTTTAATGTTCCTCTTAATGTCAATATACTGATTCATAAGATGACCCTCACCTCTTTTGATACGCCTATAAATTCCTTTCTTATGCCCTAGTAGATATTTGAGCCTATTATTCATCCATTTTGGGTCATTTCTATTTGATCTAATTTCTTTATATGGGATAAACGCTCTTTGAGCAGCATGTATAGTGTTCAGAAAACTGTCATATTGATAGCTCTCTTCGTTACCTATCTCAGTGGCCAGGATAATTTTCCTTTTGTCGTTGTCTGATGAGTCCAGTCAGTGATTTCGCAGTTTCTTCAACAGAACTGTGCCCCACATTTCCAAATCCGAATCCTCGGGTTGTGTCCTTGGACCATCACTACCTCTGCCTTTGGAAGAAGTCATGTGCTTCCATGTGCCTGTCTCGTGTACAGAGATTACTAAGAACGTGTATATTCAGTGGTAGGAGTTAGGTGGAAAGCAGAGGGTTGTAGTAGAAGTAATTGTCGTAGTAGTACAACTGCAATGAGATGGGTTGGATTTGAGAAAGATGTGTCAACATCATTTTACAGCAGTCTCCAGGAAGGGAGGGGGAGCACCATCATTACTGGAGTTTCAAGGTTACACCGTATGAGTGGATTTTTCTGAATTAATGTCAGCCCGAGAATATGGCTCTAAGTACCTTTTAGAAAGTGCCCCCGAATTGGAAGTAGCTATTGGACTGGGAAGAGCTCCACCCAAGAAAGTAAGGGAGCAAAGCTTCGCCCTGGGCACAGCCGAGGCTGCTTTTCCAGCCTCTCTGACTCCTCCTTCTCAGGAGCCTCTGACGTCCCAGGATCCCAACCAGATGGAGTTGAACTCCACCGAGGACGGTGAATGGGAGACAGCACTAAGAAGAAAGTGGGGCTGTACCACCCGTAATCGACGAAATTTCAACAAATTCAAGTTGCCTCAAGCTCCGATGCAAATTCACACTGCGGATCAAAATAAAGATTATTCCTTTTGACGAGAAAACATACGACCGACTGAAGAAAGTAGAAACAGCAGACTCTACAATGAAGGAGAAGGTACACAAAGAGGTGTTCCTGCACGTCCCCACGCCCCTGCCAGTAGTTCGCACCAAGGACAAAACAGATATCATCAAGCTTGGGTGTGTGTTCATTAAGCAGAACAATAATGCTCAATCGTGACAGATGCTTATCCATCACAAGAGTCCTCTCCCCGCCAACCTGGACCTTGGAGACTGGGGGAAATTCAAGATCAGGCCAAATGTTCCCGACCCCTTACTATGCTTCAACTGCCAAGGAGCAGTCAGCATGTCAACACAAGAAGAAATGTGGCATATGCAGCTTGAGACACCATACGAAGACCTGCCTGATGATCCTCAAGAATCCAAGCGCAGAGGTTCCTCAGCTGGCACCCAAATGCACCAACTGAGGAAGGAAGCACAAAGCTTGGAACCCGAGTTTCCCGGAGATTGTATTTCGATGGCGGCAGGTGTGGCCACCCTCAAGCACAAAAGTGACCGTACCACTGAAAGCCAAGACCAAAATCACCCAGTAGTACGCTCATGTGGTCCAGACCTCTGCACAGCAGAAGCTGCAGCTGGACAACAATGTTGATTGTCTACGCATAGCGGCCATTTCAAAACAACGGAACATGACGTCTGCCCTGAAACGCCACAAACAATGGTAAGAACCAAACCCAAGGTGGGCCAGGAGGCCAAACTTCTGGGAACAATGACAGACGAAGATGGATGTGAACCCCCACCCAAACCAGTGGAACGTCTTCGGCCTCAGATGTAAACTTCACCTGGTGGTTGAGGTGGCTGTCCGCGAAGAGGTAGATGTCATTCTTTTACAGGAAACTCACTGTACCCCAGACTTCAAGTCAGTCATACATCCCAGGGTTTTCAGCGTACCTAAGGCATGCCGACGGTACCAGCAGGGGTACATCACTCTTGAGCCCTGGCGGCTGCTGCTGAGTGTCCCTTGGGAAGCACTTTCTCAATTCACCAGCGCTCACTTAACGGTAATCACCACCTTGGAAGTCTCACGGCGAATTCCTGCAGCAACACACCCTAGATGGAATATCAAGAAGGCTGATTGGTAGTGTTTTCAGGAGGTCATCAAGCAGTGGTGGGAGTACAACAGCCTCCCTGATGATACAGATGGCACAGCCCAAGACCTCTCCTCAGCTTTCCAACAGGAAGCTGAGGCCGTCTATGAATCGGTCTACAACACTCTCAGAGATATGGTCTGAAGTTAAGGCAGTGACAGGCCAGCAGAAACCCAGAGCGCCAGTGCACCAGGACCCAGGGACAGAGGCAGCGTCTGTCCGCTTGCCTCAAGATATCGAGGATCCTCAGGCGGAACAGCTACAAGAAAGAGTCCAAGTCGTAAAAGAGACCTGCGAGGAAGAGACCGTCACAGATGTGGACTTCAACAGCCGCGAACTCCAGAAAGCCATCAAGACGCCCATGAACACTGCACCAGGAGGAAATGGTATCACCTATGGCATGATCGAACGGTCAGGCCAGGAAGGTCACGATGACACTGTCATAACCAGACATGGAGGGCCGGGAGGCTCCCAGCTACTTGGAAGGAGGCCAACATCAGACCAATCCCCGAGCCCAAGTAACAAGGTAGTGCAAGGCCCATCTCCCTGACAAGATGCATCACCAAAACATATGATAGAATGGTGCTGGAATGCCTGAGGTGGAAATTCGGACTAGAGCTTCAACACATCTATGGCTTTTGCAGAGGCATGGGCAACTCAGAGTGCATCTGCACACTGCTGCTAACCATGACAGCCATCGTTTCTTTGTCATATACCTAGAATTGGAGCTTGCCGACGAACCAGCCATCCCTGCTCTCCTGGCCCCAAGTGGAATAAAGGGCAGGCTGCAAGCATGGATTAGGTCCTACTTGAGGAACAGGCGTGCCATTGTGTGCTTTCAGAGGCACAACTCCGGCTACAATTCTCTAGAGAATCGTACCTCTCAGGAAGGAGTCCAAAGCCCCATAAGGCCCCTTCAGCGTCCTGATGTCTGAGTTGGTGCAACTCCTTTTCCGTGATGGCACGTCACTACTCAGCTATGCCGATGACCTCGCGCTGGTGGTCACAGGAATAGAAGAACCTCCTGTTGCGTGCTCAAAGAGACCTAGACTTGGTGGAGTCTACCTGCTGAGAAGATGGTCTCAAGATATCATCAAAGAAATCGAAAACCAGAAAATTCCATGCCCATGAACCACCCATCAGGTTGTGGATATAGGGTATCGACTTGGCTTGGGTGAATAGCGTCTACATTGACCAACGACTTTCCTTCCGGAAGCACACAGAGTACGTCAGGAAGCAGGCCCTCCAGAGACTCAGGGTTGTCTCCAATGGCTAACTATAGAGCTGGAACCAGCCAAGAAATCCTGAAAATGTTCTATATACATGCCGTGCGCTTGCTTGTGAACTACGGAGCACGTGCACTGGTACACGCTATCCCTTCCAGCATCCTGCGTCTAGTTGTACAGAACACCGCAGCTCGAGGCTCATTAGGAGCGCCCAGATGGGCCAACGTAGTTACCCTCAACCAGGAGGCCCAGCTGCACCCTCAAGAGGACAGGTAGGTTTGATCTCCACTGTGACTCATTACTGATCACAGGAGAGATTAATTATGCCACAGAAACTAACTTAATTAATAAAATTTGCACATAATAACTTAACCTGACAGAAATTGTTTCCTTTGTAATATTCTCTGACCAGATGATGCATTTCCCAGTTATTGTACAGAATCCGGCAGAATACTAGAGTACACGACCTAAAACCAAGAAATTTTTTGAGAAGAATTGCTTGTATTTTTAAATCAGAAGGTTATAGCCATCCAGGATAACTCAGGAAAGTCAATGCATCATCAAGGACTGTCTGTCTTATGTCCACTGGGGTCCTATAATACTGTACCCGAGGATGCGAGCCACAACACTCGACTAACACCCAGGTACCTACTTACTGATAGGTGAACAACGACAGTAGGTGTAAGAAACATGCCCAACATTTCCACCCATGCCGGAGACTGAACCACGTACTCTCAGTGTGTGAGGCGAGTGCGTTGACAACCGAGCCACTGGATATTTTTGGTCTAGTTCCTCAGCCACTGAAGATTAATACAGTTCACTAACATATTTTAATCATAGGATAGTGCTTAACCCATAGGGGTTAAATAACACCTGTGGAATGGGAGGCATTTAAACTCGATCAAAACAAATGGAAGATAAGTCCAGTTCCTTGGATCAAAAGCTCCTCACCAGCATCAACTCAAAATAATGATATATGACAAACCCTGTACCACTTCGAGATTAAAAACGAGGAACTGACATACACGTAAGAACCTTAATGAAGGTGGAACACCAGTGTTCATACATCAGTGGTGACTGTTGCTAGGTATCAAGATCACAGTGGCTGTTGCTAGGTATCAAGATCACAGTGGCTGTTGCTAGGTATCAAGATCACAGTGGCTGTTGCTAGGTATCAAGATCACAGTGGCTGTTGCTAGGTATCAAGATCACAGTGGCTGTTGCTAGGTATCAAGATCACAGTGGCTGTTGCTAGGTATCAAGCTCACAGTGACTGTTGCTAGTTATCAAGATCACAGTGACTGTTGCTAGTTATCAAGATCACAGTGACTGTTGCTAGTTATAAAGCTCACAGTGACTGTTGCTAGTTATCAAGATCACAGTGGCTGTTGCTAGGTATCAAGATCACAGTGGCTGTTGCTAGTTATCAAGATCACAGTGACTGTTGCTAGTTATCAAGATCACAGTGACTGTTGCTAGTTATCAAGATCACAGTGACTGTTACTAGTTATCAAGATCACAGTGACTGTTGCTAGTTATCAAGCTCACAGTGACTGTTGCTAGTTATCAAGATCACAGTGGCTGTTGCTAGTTATCAAGATCACAGTGACTGTTGCTAGTTATCAAGATCACAGTGACTGTTGCTAGTTATCAAGCTCACAGTGACTGTTGCTAGTTATCAAGATCACAGTGACTGTTGCTAGTTATCAAGATCACAGTGACTGTTGCTAGTTATCAAGATCACAGTGACTGTTGCTAGTTATCAAGATCACAGTGACTGTTGCTAGTTATCAAGATCACAGTGACTGTTGCTAGTTATCAAGCTCACAGTGACTTGCTAGTTATCAAGATCACAGTGACTGTTGCTAGTTATCAAGATCACAGTGACTGTTGCTAGTTATCAAGCTCACAGTGACTGTTGCTAGTTATCAAGATCACAGTGACTGTTGCTAGTTATCAAGATCACAGTGACTGTTGCTAGTTATCAAGATCACATTGACTGTTGCTAGTTATCAAGCTCACAGGTGACTGTTGCTAATTATCAAGATCACAGTGACTGTTGCTAGTTATCAAGATCACAGTGACTGTTACTAGTTATCAAGATCACAGTGACTGTTGCTAGTTATCAAGATCACAGGTGATTGTTGCTAGTTATCAAGATCACAGGTGACTGCTGCTAGTTATCAAGATCACAATGACTGTTGCTAGTTATCAAGATCACAGTGACTGTTGCTAGTTATCAAGATCACAGTGACTGTTGCTAGTTATCAAGATCACAGTGACTGTTGCTAGTTATCAAGATCACAGTGACTGTTGCTAGTTATAAAGATCACAATGACTGTTGCTAGTTATCAAGATCACAGTGACTTGCTAGTTATCAAGATCACAGTGACTGTCGCCAGTTATAAAGATCACAGTGACTGTTGCTAGTTATCAAGATCACAGTGACTGTTACTAGTTATCAAGATCACAGTGACTGTTGCTAGTTATCAAGATCACAGGTGACTGTTGCTAGTTATCAAGATCACAGGTGACTGCTGCTAGTTATCAAGATCACAATGACTGTTGCTAGTTATCAAGATCACAGTGACTGTTGCTAATTATCAAGATCACAGTGACTGTTGCTAGTTATCAAGATCACAGTGACTGTTGCTAGTTATCAAGATCACAGTGACTGTTGCTAGTTATCAAGATCACAGTGACTGTTGCTAGTTATCAAGATCACAGTGACTGTTGCTAGTTATCAAGATCACAGTGACTGTTGCTAGTTATCAAGATCACAGTGACTGTTGCTAGTTAACAAGATCACAGTGACTGTTGCTAGTTATAAAGATCACAATGACTGTTGTTAGTTATCAAGATCACAATGACTGTTGCTAGTTATCAAGATCACAGTGACTGTTGCTAGTTATCAAGATCACAGTGACTGTTGCTAGTTATCAAGATCACAGTGACTGTTGCTAGTTATCAAGATCACAGTGACTGTTACTTGTTATCAAGATCACAGTGACTGTTGCTAGTTATCAAGATCACAGAGACTGTTGCTAGTTATCAAGATCACAGTGACTGTTGCTAGTTATCAAGATCACAAGTGACTGTTGCTAGTTATCATGATCACATGTGACTGTTGCTAGTTATCAAGATCACAGTGACTGTTGTTAGTTATCAAGCTCACAGTGATTGTTGCTAGTTATCAAGATCACAGTGACTGTTGCTAGTTATCAAGATCACAATGACTGTTGCTAGTTATCAAGATCACAATGAATGTTGCTAGTTATCAAGATCACAGTGACTGTTGCTAGTTATCAAGATCACAATGACTGTTGCTAGTTATCTAGATCACAGTGACTGTTGCTAGTTATCAAGATCACAATGACTGTTGCTAGTTATCAAGATCACAGTGACTGTTGCTAGTTATCAAGATCACAGTGACTGTCGCCAGTTATCAAGATCAGAGTGACTGTTGCTAGTTATCAAGATCACATGTGACTGTTGCTAGTTATAAAGATCACAATGACTGTTGCTAGTTATCAAGATCACAGTGACTGTTGCTAGTTATCAAGATCACAGTGACTGTCGCCAGTTATCAAGATCACAGTGACTGTTGCTAGTTATCAAGATCACAAGTGACTGTTGCTAGTTATTATGATCACAGGTGACTGTTACTAGTTATCAAGATCACAGTGACTGTTGCTAGTTATTAAGATCACAAGTGACTGTTGCTAGTTATCAAGATCACAGGTGAATGTTGCTAGTTATCAAGATCACAGTGACTGTTGCTAGTTGTCAAGATCACAGTGACTGTTGCTAGTTATCAAGATCAGAGGTGACTGTTGCCAGTTATCAAGATCACAGGTGACTGTTGCTAGTTATCAAGATCACAGTGACTGTTGCTAGTTATCAAGATCACAAGTGACTGTTGCTAGTTATCAAGATCACAGTGACTGTTGCTAGTTATCAAGATCACAGTGACTGTTGCTAGTTATCAAGATCACAGTGACTGTTGCTAGTTATCAAGATCACAAGTGACTGTTGCTAGTTATCATGATCACAGGTGACTGTTGCTAGTTATCAAGATCACAGTGACTGTTGCTAGTTATCAAGATCACAGTGACTGTTGCTAGTTATCAAGATCACAGTGACTGTTGCTAGTTATCAAGATCACAGTGACTGTTTCTAGTTATCATGTTCACAAGTGACTGTTGCTAGTTATCAGGATCACAGGTGACTGTTGCTAGTTATCAAGATCACAGTGACTGTTGCTAGTAATCAAGATCACAGTGACTGCTGCTAGTTATCAAGATCACATGTGACTGTTGCTAGTTATCAAGATCACAGTGACTGTTGCTAGTTATCAAGATCACAGTAACTGTTGCTAGTTATGAAGATCACAGTGACTGTTGCCAGTTATCAAGATCACACTGACTGTTGCTAGTTATAAAGATCACAGTGACTGTTGCCAGTTATCAAGATCACAGTGACTGTTGCTAGTTATCAAGATCACAGTGACTGCTTCTAGTTATCAAGATCACAGTGACTGTTGCTAGTTATCAAGATCACAGTGACTGTTGCTAGTTATCAAGATCACAGGTGAGTCCTGCTAGTTATCAAGATCACAGTGACTGTTGCTAGTTATCAAGCTCACAGTGACTGTTGCTAGTTATCAAGATCACAGTGACTGTTGCTAGTTATAAAGATCACAATGACTGTTGCTAGTTATAAAGATCACAGTGACTGTTGCTAGTTATCAAGATCACAGTGACTGTTACTAGTTATCAAGATCACAGTGACTGTTGCTAGTTATCAAGATCACAGTGACTGTTGCTATTTATCAAGTTCACAGTGACTGTTGCTAGTTATCAAGATCACAAGTGACTGTTGCTAGTTATCATGATCACAGGTGACTGTTGCTAGTTATCAAGATCACAGTGACTGTTGCTAGTTATCAAGATCACAGTGACTGTTGCTAGTTATCAAGATCACAGTGACTGTTACTAGTTATCAAGATCACAGTGACTGTTGCTAGTTATCAAGATCACAGTGACTGTTGCTAGTTATCAAGCTCACAGTGACTGTTGCTAGTTATCAAGATCACAGTGACTGTTGCTAGTTATCAAGATCACAATGACTGTTGCTAGTTATCAAGATCACAATGACTGTTGCTAGTTATCAAGATCACAGTGACTGTTGCTAGTTATCAAGATCACAATGACTGTTGCTAGTTATCTAGATCACAGTGACTGTTGCTAGTTATCAAGATCACAATGACTGTTGCTAGTTATCAAGATCACAGTGACTGTTGCTAGTTATCAAGATCACAGTGACTGTCGCCAGTTATCAAGATCACAGTGACTGTTGCTAGTTATCAAGATCACAAGTGACTGTTGCTAGTTATAAAGATCACAATGACTGTTGCTAGTTATCAAGATCACAGTGACTGTTGCTAGTTATCAAGATCACAGTGACTGTCGCCAGTTATCAAGATCACAGTGACTGTTTCTAGTTATCAAGATCACAAGTGACTGTTGCTAGTTATTATGATCACAGGTGACTGTTACTAGTTATCAAGATCACAGTGACTGTTGCTAGTTATCAAGATCACAAGTGACTGTTGCTAGTTATCAAGATCACAGGTGAATGTTGCTAGTTATCAAGATCACAGTGACTGTTGCTAGTTGTCAAGTACACAGTGACTGTTGCTAGTTATCAAGATCAGAGGTGACTGTTGCCAGTTATCAAGATCACAGGTGACTGTTGCTAGTTATCAAGATCACAGTGACTGTTGCTAGTTATCAAGATCACAAGTGACTGTTGCTAGTTATCAAGATCACAGTGACTGTTGCTAGTTATCAAGATCACAGTGACTGTTGCTAGTTATCAAGATCACAGTGACTGTTGCTAGTTATCAAGATCACAAGTGACTGTTGCTAGTTATCATGATCACAGGTGACTGTTGCTAGTTATCAAGATCACAGTGACTGTTGCTAGTTATCAAGATCACAGTGACTGTTGCTAGTTATCAAGATCACAGTGACTGTTGCTAGTTATCAAGATCACAGGTGACTGTTGATAGTTATCAAGATCACAGTGACTGTTGCTAGTTATCAAGCTCACAGTGACTGTTGCTAGTTATCAAGATCACAGTGACTGTTGCTAGTTATAAAGATCACAATGACTGTTGCTAGTTATAAAGATCACAGTGACTGTTGCTAGTTATCAAGATCACAGTGACTGTTACTAGTTATCAAGATCACAGTGACTGTTGCTAGTTATCAAGATCACAGTGACTGTTGCTAGTTATCAAGATCACAGTGACTGTTGCTAGTTATCAAGATCACAAGTGACTGTTGCTAGTTATCAAGATCACAGTGACTGTTGCTAGTTATCAAGATCACAGTGACTGTTGCTAGTTATCAAGATCACAGTGACTGTTGCTAGTTATCAAGATCACAGTGACTGTTGCTAGTTATCAAGATCACAGTGACTGTTTCTAGTTATCAAGATCACAGTGACTGTTGCTAGTTATCAAGATCACAGTGACTGTTACTAGTTATCAAGATCACAGTGACTGTTGCTAGTTATCAAGATCACAATGACTGTTGCTAGTTATCAAGATCACAATGACTGTTGCTAGTTATCAAGATCACAGTGACTGTAGCGAGTTATCAAGATCACATAGACTGTTGCTAGTTATCTAGATCACAGTGACTGTTGCTAGTTATCAAGATCACAATGACTGTTGCTAGTTATCAAGATCACAGTGACTGTTGCTAGTTATCAAGATCACAGTGACTGTCGCCAGTTATCAAGATCACAGTGACTGTTGCTAGTTATCAAGATCACAAGTGACTGTTGCTAGTTATAAAGATCACAATGACTGTTGCTAGTTATCAAGATCACAGTGACTGTTGCTAGTTATCAAGATCACAGTGACTGTCGCCAGTTATCAAGATCACAGTGACTGTTGCTAGTTATCAAGATCACAAGTGACTGTTGCTAGTTATTATGATCACAGGTGACTGTTACTAGTTATCAAGATCACAGTGACTGTTGCTAGTTATCAAGATCACAAGTGACTGTTGCTAGTTATCAAGATCACAGGTGAATGTTGCTAGTTATCAAGATCACAGTGACTGTTGCTAGTTGTCAAGATCACAGTGACTGTTGCTAGTTATCAAGATCAGAGGTGACTGTTGCCAGTTATCAAGATCACAGGTGACTGTTGCTAGTTATCAAGATCACAGTGACTGTTGCTAGTTATCAAGATCACAAGTGACTGTTGCTAGTTATCAAGATCACAGTGACTGTTGCTAGTTATCAAGATCACAGTGACTGTTGCTAGTTATCAAGATCACAGTGACTGTTGCTAGTTATCAAGATCACAAGTGACTGTTGCTAGTTATCATGATCACAGGTGACTGTTGCTAGTTATCAAGATCACAGTGACTGTTGCTAGTTATCAAGATCACAGTGACTGTTGCTAGTTATCAAGATCACAGTGACTGTTGCTAGTTATCAAGATCACAGTGACTGTTTCTAGTTATCATGTTCACAAGTGACTGTTGCTAGTTATCAGGATCACAGGTGACTGTTGCTAGTTATCAAGATCACAGTGACTGTTGCTAGTAATCAAGATCACAGTGACTGCTGCTAGTTATCAAGATCACATGTGACTGTTGCTAGTTATCAAGATCACAGTGACTGTTGCTAGTTATCAAGATCACAGTAACTGTTGCTAGTTATGAAGATCACAGTGACTGTTGCCAGTTATCAAGATCACACTGACTGTTGCTAGTTATAAAGATCACAGTGACTGTTGCCAGTTATCAAGATCACAGTGACTGTTGCTAGTTATCAAGACCACAGTGACTGCTTCTAGTTATCAAGATCACAGTGACTGTTGCTAGTTATCAAGATCACAGTGACTGTTGCTAGTTATCAAGATCACAGGTGACTCCTGCTAGTTATCAAGATCACAGTGACTGTTGCTAGTTATCAAGATCACAGTGACTGTTGCTAGTTATAAAGGTCACAGTGACTGTCGCCAGTTATCAAGTTCACAGTGACTGTTGCTAGTTATCAAGATCACAAGTGACTGTTGCTAGTTATAAAGATCACAATGACTGTTGCTAGTTATCAAGATCACAGTGACTGTTGCTAGTTATATCAAGATCACAGTGACTGTTGCTAGTTATCAAGATCACAGTGACTGTTGCTAGTTATCAAGATCACAGTGACTGTTGCTAGTTATCAAGATCACAGTGACTGTTGCTAGTTATCAAGATCACAGTGACTGTTGCTAGTTATCAAGATCACAAGTGACTGTTGCTAGTTATCAAGATCACAGGTGATGTTGCTAGTTATCAAGATCACAGTGACTGTTGCTAGTTGTCAAGATCACAGTGACTGTTGCTAGTTATCAAGATCAGAGTGACTGTTGCAGTTATCAAGATCACAGGTGACTGTTGCTAGTTATCAAGATCACAGTGACGGTTGTTAGTTATCAAGATCACAAGTGACTGTTGCTAGTTATCAAGATCACAGTGACTGTTGCTAGTTATCAAGATCACAGTGACTGTTGCTAGTTATCAAGATCACAGTGACTGTTGCTAGTTATCAAGATCACAGGTGACTGTTGCTAGTTATCAGATCACAGGTGACTGTTGCTAGTTATCAAGATCACAGTGACTGTTGCTAGTTATCAAGATCACAGTGACTGTTGCTAGTTATCAAGATCACAGTGACTGTTGCTAGTTATCAAGATCACAGTGACTGTTGCTAGTTATCAAGATCACAGTGACTGTTGCTAGTTATCAAGATCACAGTGACTGTTGCTAGTTATCAAGATCACAGTGACTGTTGCAATCAAGATCACAGTGACTTGCTAGTTATCAAGATCACAGACTGTTGCTAGTTATCAAGACACTGTTGCTAGTTATCAAGATCACTGTTGCTAGTTATCAAGATCACAGTGACTGTTGCTAGTTATAAAGATCACAGTGACTGTTGCCAGTTATCAAGATCACAGTGACTGTTGCTAGTTATCAAGATCACAGTGACTGTTGCTAGTTATCAAGATCACAGTGACTGTTGCTAGTTATCAAGATCACAGTGACTGTTGCTAGTTATCAAGATCACAGTGACTGTTGCTAGTTATCAAGATCACAGTGACTGTTGCTAGTTATCAAGATCACAGTGACTGTTGCTAGTTATAAAGATCACAATGACTGTTGCTAGTTATCAAGATCACAGTGACTGTTGCTAGTTATCAAGATCACAGTGACTGTTGCTAGTTATCAAGATCACAGTGACTGTTGCTAGTTATCAAGATCACAAGTGACTGTTGCTAGTTATTATGATCACAGGTGACTGTTACTAGTTATCAAGATCACAGTGACTGTTGCTAGTTATCAAGATCACAAGTGACTGTTGCTAGTTATCAAGATCACAGGTGAATGTTGCTAGTTATCAAGATCACAGTGACTGTTGCTAGTTGTCAAGATCACAGTGACTGTTGCTAGTTATCAAGATCAGAGGTGACTGTTGCCAGTTATCAAGATCACAGGTGACTGTTGCTAGTTATCAAGATCACAGTGACTGTTGCTAGTTATCAAGATCACAAGTGACTGTTGCTAGTTATCAAGATCACAGTGACTGTTGCTAGTTATCAAGATCACAGTGACTGTTGCTAGTTATCAAGATCACAGTGACTGTTGCTAGTTATCAAGATCACAGTGACTGTTGCTAGTTATCAAGATCACAGTGACTGTTGCTAGTATCAAGATCACAGTGACTGTTGCTAGTTATCAAGATCACAGTGACTGTTTCTAGTTATCATGTTCACAAGTGACTGTTGCTAGTTATCAGGATCACAGGTGACTGTTGCTAGTTATCAAGATCACAGTGACTGTTGCTAGTAATCAAGATCACAGTGACTGCTGCTAGTTATCAAGATCACATGTGACTGTTGCTAGTTATCAAGATCACAGTGACTGTTGCTAGTTATCAAGATCACAGTAACTGTTGCTAGTTATGAAGATCACAGTGACTGTTGCCAGTTATCAAGATCACACTGACTGTTGCTAGTTATAAAGATCACAGTGACTGTTGCCAGTTATCAAGATCACAGTGACTGTTGCTAGTTATCAAGATCACAGTGACTGCTTCTAGTTATCAAGATCACAGTGACTGTTGCTAGTTATCAAGATCACAGTGACTGCTGCTAGTTATCAAGATCACATGTGACTGTTGCTAGTTATCAAGATCACAGTGACTGTTGCTAGTTATCAAGATCACAGTGACTGTTGCTAGTTATCAAGATCACAGTGACTGTTGCTAGTTATCAAGATCACAGTGACTGTTTCTAGTTATCAAGATCACAGTGACTGTTGCTAGTTATCAAGATCACAGTGACTGTTGCTAGTTATGAAGATCACAGTGACTGTTGCTAGTTTTCAAGATCACAGGTGACTGTTGCTAGTTATCAAGATCACAGTGACTGTTGTTAGTTATCAAGATCACAAGTGACTGTTGCTAGTTATCAAGATCACAGGTGACTGTTGCTAGTTATCATGATCACAGGTGACTGTTGCTAATTATCAAGATCACAGTGACTGTTGCTAGTTATCAAGATCACAGTGACTGTTGCTAGTTATCAAGATCACAGTGACTGTTGCTAGTTATCAAGATCACAGTGACTGTTTCTAGTTATCATGTTCACAGTGACTGTTGCTAGTTATCAAGATCACAGTGACTGTTGCTAGTTATCAAGATCACAAGTGACTGTTGCTAGTTATCAAGATCACAGGTGACTGTTGCTAGTTATCAAGATCACAGTGACTGTTGCTAGTATCAAGATCACAGTGACTGTTGCTAGTTATCAAGATCACAGTGACTGTTGCTAGTTATCAAGATCACAGTGACTGTTGCTAGTTATCAAGATCACAGTGACTGTTGCTAGTTATCAAGATCACAGTGACTGTTGCTAGTTATCAAGATCACAGTGACTGTTGCTAGTTATCAAGATCACAGTGACTGTTGCTAGTTATCAAGATCACAGTGACTGTTGCTAGTTATCAAGATCACACTGTTGCTAGTTATCAAGATGACTGTTGCTAGTTATCAAGATCACAGTAACTGTTGCTAGTTATCAAGATCACAGTGACTGTTGCTAGTTATCAAGATCACAGTGACTGTTGCTAGTTATCAAGATCACAGTGACTGTTGCTAGTTATCAAGATCACAGTGACTGTTGCTAGTTATCAAGATCACAGTGAGTGACTGTTGCTAGTTATCAAGATCACACTCACTGTTGCTAGTTATCAAGATCACAGTGACTGTTGCTAGTTATCAAGATCACAGTGACTGTTGCTAGTTATCAAGATCACAGTGACTGTTGCTAGTTATCAAGATCACAGTGACTGTTGCTAGTTATCAAGATCACAGTGACTGTTGCTAGTTATCAAGATCACAGTGACTGTTGCTAGTTATCAAGATCACAGTGACTGTTGCTAGTTATCAAGATCACAGTGACTGTTGCTAGTTATCAAGATCACAGTGACTGATGCTAGTTATCAAGATCACAGTGACTGTTGCTAGTTATCAAGATCACAAGTGACTGTTGCTAGTTATCAAGATCACAGTGACTGTTGCCACTTATCAAGATCACAGTGACTGTTGCTAGTTATCAAGATCACAGTGACTGTTGCTAGTTATCAAGATCACAGTGACTGTTGCTAGTTATCAAGATCACAGTGACTGTTGCTAGTTATCAAGATCACAGTGACTGTTGCTAGTTATCAAGATCACAGTGACTGTTGCTAGTTATCAAGATCACAGTGACTGTTGCTAGTTATCAAGATCACAGTGACTGTTGCTAGTTATCAAGATCACAGTGACTGTTTCTAGTTATCATGTTCACAAGTGACTGTTGCTAGTTATCAAGATCACAGTGACTGTTGCTAGTTATCAAGATCACAGTGACTGTTGCTAGTTATCAAGATCACAGTGACTGTTGCTAGTTCTCAAGATCACAGTGACTGTTGCTAGTTATCAAGATCACAGTGACTGTTGCTAGTTATCAAGATCACAGTGACTGTTGCTAGTTATCAAGATCACATTGACTGTTGCTAGTATCAAGATCAGTGACTGTTCATCAAGATCACAGTGACTGTTGCTAGTTATCAAGATCACAGTGACTGTTGCTAGTTATCAAGATCACAGTGACTGTTGCTAGTTATCAAGATCACAGTGACTGTTGCTAGTTATCAAGATCACAAGTGACTGTTGCTAGTTATCAAGATCACAGTGACTGTTGCTAGTTATCAAGATCACAGGTGAATGTTGCTAGTTATCAAGATAACTGTGACTGTTGCTAGTTGTCAAGATCACAGTGACTGTTGCTAGTTATCAAGATCACAAGTTATGACTGTTGCTAGTTATCAAGATCACATGACTGTTGCTAGTTATCAAGATCACAGTGACTGTTGCTAGTTATCAAGATCACAGTGACTGTTGCTAGTTATCAAGATCACAGTGACTGTTACTAGTTATCAAGATCACAGTGACTGTTGCTAGTTATCAAGATCACAGTGACTGTTGCTAGTTATCAAGATCACAGTGACTGTTGCTAGTTATCAAGATCACAAGTGACTGTTGCTAGTTATAATTATCACAGGTGACTGTTACTATTTATCAAGATCACAGTGACTGTTGCTAGTTATCAAGATCACAAGTGACTGTTGCTAGTTATCAAGATCACAGGTGAATGTTGCTAGTTATCAAGATCACTGTGACTGTTGCTAGTTGTCAAGATCACAGTGACTGTTGCTAGTTATCAAGATCAGAGGTGACTGTTGCCAGTTATCAAGATCACAGGTGACTGTTGCTAGTTATCAAGATCACAGTGACTGTTGCTAGTTATCAAGATCACAAGTGACTGTTGCTAGTTATCAAGATCACAGTGACTGTTGCTAGTTATCAAGATCACAGTGACTGTTGCTAGTTATCAAGATCACAGTGACTGTTGCTAGTTATCAAGATCACAGGTGACTGTTGCTAGTTATCATGATCACAGGTGACTGTTGCTAGTTATCAAGATCACAGTGACTGTTGCTAGTTATCAAGATCACAGTGACTGTTGCTAGTTATCAAGATCACAGTGACTGTTGCTAGTTATCAAGATCACAGTGACTGTTTCTAGTTATCATGTTCACAAGTGACTGTTGCTAGTTATCAGGATCACAGGTGACTGTTGCTAGTTATCAAGATCACAGTGACTGTTGCTAGTAATCAAGATCACAGTGACTGCTGCTAGTTATCAAGATCACATGTGACTGTTGCTAGTTATCAAGATCACAGTGACTGTTGCTAGTTATCAAGATCACAGTAACTGTTGCTAGTTATGAAGATCACAGTGACTGTTGCCAGTTATCAAGATCACACTGACTGTTGCTAGTTATAAAGATCACAGTGACTGTTGCCATTTATCAAGATCACAGTGACTGTTGCTAGTTATCAAGATCACAGTGACTGCTTCTAGTTATCAAGATCACAGTGACTGTTGCTAGTTATCAAGATCACAGTGACTGTTGCTAGTTATCAAGATCACAGGTGACTCCTGCTAGTTATCAAGATCACAGTGACTGTTGCTAGTTATCAAGATCACAGTGACTGTTGCTAGTTATAAAGGTCACAGTGACTGTCGCCAGTTATCAAGTTCACAGTGACTGTTGCTAGTTATCAAGATCACAAGTGACTGTTGCTAGTTATAAAGATCACAATGACTGTTGCTAGTTATCAAGATCACAGTGACTGTTGCTAGTTATCAAGATCACAGTGACTGTTGCTAGTTATCAAGATCACAGTGACTGTTACTAGTTATCAAGATCACAGTGACTGTTGCTAGTTATCAAGATCACAGTGACTGTTGCTAGTTATCAAGATCACAGTGACTGTTGCTAGTTATCAAGATCACAAGTGACTGTTGCTAGTTATTATGATCACAGGTGACTGTTACTAGTTATCAAGATCACAGTGACTGTTGCTAGTTATCAAGATCACAAGTGACTGTTGCTAGTTATCAAGATCACAGGTGAATGTTGCTAGTTATCAAGATCACAGTGAGTGTTGCTAGTTGTCAAGATCACAGTGACTGTTGCTAGTTATCAAGATCAGAGGTGACTGTTGCCAGTTATCAAGATCACAGGTGACTGTTGCTAGTTATCAAGATCACAGTGACTGTTGCTAGTTATCAAGATCACAAGTGACTGTTGCTAGTTATCAAGATCACAGTGACTGTTGCTAGTTATCAAGATCACAGTGACTGTTGCTAGTTATCAAGATCACAGTGACTGTTGCTAGTTATCAAGATCACAAGTGACTGTTGCTAGTTATCATGATCACAGGTGACTGTTTCTAATTATCAAGATCACAGTGACTGTTGCTAGTTATCAAGATCACAGTGACTGTTGCTAGTTATCAAGACCACAGTGACTGTTGCTAGTTATCAAGATCACAGTGACTGTTTCTAGTTATCATGTTCACAAGTGACTGTTGCTAGTTATCAGGATCACAGGTGACTGTTGCTAGTTATCAAGATCACAGTGACTGTTGCTAGTAATCAAGATCACAGTGACTGCTGATAGTTATCAAGATCACATGTGACTGTTGCTAGTTATCAAGATCACAGTGACTGTTGCTAGTTATCAAGATCACAGTAACTGTTGCTAGTTATGAAGATCACAGTGACTGTTGCCAGTTATCAAGATCACACTGACTGTTGCTAGTTATAAAGATCACAGTGACTGTTGCCAGTTATCAAGATCTCAGTGACTGTTGCTAGTTATCAAGATCACAGTGACTGCTTCTAGTTATCAAGATCACAGTGACTGTTGCTAGTTATCAAGATCACAGTGACTGTTGCTAGTTATCAAGATCACAGGTGACTCCTGCTAGTTATCAAGATCACAGTGACTGTTGCTAGTTATCAAGATCACAGTGACTGTTGCTAGTTATCAAGATCACAGTTACTGTTGCTAGTTATAAAGATCACAATGACTGTTGCTAGTTATCAAGATCACAGTGACTGTTGCTAGTTATCAAGATCACAGTGACTGTTACTAGTTATCAAGATCACAGTGACTGTTGCTAGTTATCAAGATCACAGTGACTGTTGCTAGTTATCAAGATCACAGTGACTGTTGCTAGTTATCAAGATCACAAGTGACTGTTGCTAGTTATCATGATCACAGGTGACTGTTGCTAGTTATCAAGATCACAGTGACTGTTGCTAGTTATCAAGATCACAGTGACTGTTGCTAGTTATCAAGATCACAGTGACTGTTACTAGTTATCAAGATCACAGTGACTGTTGCTAGTTATCAAGATCACAGTGACTGTTGCTAGTTATCAAGATCACAGTGACTGTTGCTAGTTATCAAGATCACAAGTGACTGTTGCTAGTTATCATGATCACAGGTGACTGTTGCTAGTTATCAAGATCACAGTGACTGTTGTTAGTTATCAAGCTCACAGTGATTGTTGCTAGTTATCAAGATCACAGTGACTGTTGCTAGTTATCAAGTTCACAATGACTGTTGCTAGTTATCAAGATCACAATGACTGTTGCTAGTTATCAAGATCACAGTGACTGTTGCTAGTTATCAAGATCACAATGACTGTTGCTAGTTATCTAGATCACAGTGACTGTTGCTAGTTATCAAGATCACAATGACTGTTGCTAGTTATCAAGATCACAGTGACTTTTGCTAGTTATCAAGATCACAGTGACTGTCGCCAGTTATCAAGATCACAGTGACTGTTGCTAGTTACCAAGATCACAAGTGACTGTTGCTAGTTATAAAGATCACAATGACTGTTGCTAGTTATCAAGATCACAGTTACTGTTGCTAGTTATCAAGATCACAGTGACTGTCGCCAGTTATCAAGATCACAGTGACTGTTGCTAGTTATCAAGATCACAAGTGACTGTTGCTAGTTATCATGATCACAGGTGACTGTTTCTAGTTATCAAGATCACAGTGACTGTTGCTAGTTATCAAGATCACAAGTGACTGTTGCTAGTTATCAAGATCACAGGTGAATGTTGCTAGTTATCAAGATCACTGTGACTGTTGCTAGTTGTCAAGATCACAGTGACTGTTGCTAGTTATCAAGATCAGAGGTGACTGTTGCCAGTTATAAAGATCACAGGTGACTGTTGCTAGTTATCAAGATCACAGTGACTGTTGCTAGTTATCAAGATCACAAGTGACTGTTGCTAGTTATCAAGATCACAGTGACTGTTGCTAGTTATCAAGATCACAGTGACTGTTGCTAGTTATCAAGATCACAGTGACTGTTGCTAGTTTCATCAATCACAAGTGACTGTTGCTAGTTATCATGATCACAGGTGACTGTTGCTAGTTATCAAGATCACAGTGACTGTTGCTAGTTATCAAGATCACAGTGACTGTTGCTAGTTATCAAGATCACAGTGACTGTTGCTAGTTATCAAGATCGCAGTGACTGTTTCTAGTTATCATGTTCACAAGTGACTGTTGCTAGTTATCAGGATCACAGGTGACTGTTGCTAGTTATCAAGATCACAGTGACTGTTGCTAGTAATCAAGATCACAGTGACTGCTGCTAGTTATCAAGATCACATGTGACTGTTGCTAGTTATCAAGATCACAGTGACTGTTGCTAGTTATCAAGATCACAGTAACTGTTGCTAGTTATGAAGATCACAGTGACTGTTGCCAGTTATCAAGATCACACTGACTGTTGCTAGTTATAAAGATCACAGTGACTGTTGCCATTTATCAAGATCACAGTGACTGTTGCTAGTTATCAAGATCACAGTGACTGCTTCTAGTTATCAAGATCACAGTGACTGTTGCTAGTTATCAAGATCACAGTGACTGTTGCTAGTTATCAAGATCACAGGTGACTCCTGCTAGTTATCAAGATCACAGTGACTGTTGCTAGTTATCAAGATCACAGTGACTGTTGCTAGTTATAAAGGTCACAGTGACTGTCGCCAGTTATCAAGTTCACAGTGACTGTTGCTAGTTATCAAGATCACAAGTGACTGTTGCTAGTTATAAAGATCACAATGACTGTTGCTAGTTATCAAGATCACAGTGACTGTTGCTAGTTATCAAGATCACAGTGACTGTTGCTAGTTATCAAGATCACAGTGACTGTTACTAGTTATCAAGATCACAGTGACTGTTGCTAGTTATCAAGATCACAGTGACTGTTGCTAGTTATCAAGATCACAGTGACTGTTGGTAGTTATCAAGATCACAAGTGACTGTTGCTAGTTATTATGATCACAGGTGACTGTTACTATTTATCAGGATCACAGTGACTGTTGCTAGTTATCAAGATCACAAGTGACTGTTGCTAGTTATCAAGATCACAGGTGAATGTTGCTAGTTATCAAAATCACAGTGACTGTTGCTAGTTGTCAAGATCACAGTGACTGTTGCTAGTTATCAAGATCAGAGGTGACTGTTGCCAGTTATCAAGATCACAGGTGACTGTTGCTAGTTATTAAGATCACAGTGACTGTTGCTAGTTATCAAGATCACAAGTGACTGTTGCTAGTTATCAAGATCACAGTGACTGTTGCTAGTTATCAAGATCACAGTGACTGTTGCTAGTTATCAAGATCACAGTGACTGTTGCTAGTTATCAAGATCACAAGTGACTGTTGCTAGTTATCATGATCACAGTTGACTGTTTCTAGTTATCAAGATCACAGTGACTGTTGCTAGTTATCAAGATCACAGTGACTGTTGCTAGTTATCAAGATCACAGTGACTGTTGCTAGTTATCAAGATCACAGTGACTGTTGCTAGTTATCAAGATCACAGTGACTGTTGCTAGTAATCAAGATCACAGTGACTGCTGCTAGTTATCAAGATCACATGTGACTGTTGCTAGTTATCAAGATCACAGTAACTGTTGCTAGTTATGAAGATCACAGTGACTGTTGCCAGTTATCAAGATCACACTGACTGTTGCTAGTTATAAAGATCACAGTGACTGTTGCCAGCTATCAAGATCATAGTGACTGTTGCTAGTTATCAAGATCACAGTGACTGCTGCTAGTTATCAAGATCACAGTGACTGTTGCTAGTTATCAAGATCACAGTGACTGTTGCTAGTTATCAAGATCACAGGTGACTCCTGCTAGTTATCAAGATCACAGTGACTGTTGCTAGTTATCAAGATCACAGTGACTGTTTGCTAGTTATCAAGATCACAAGTGACTCTTGCTAGTTATCAGGATCATAGGTGACTGTTGCTAGTTATCATGATCACAGGTGACTGTTGCCAGTTATCAAAATCACAAGTGACTCTTGCTAGTTATCAGGATCATAGGTGACTGTTCCTAGTTATCAAGATCACTGGTGACTGTTGCCAGTTATGAAGGTCAGAAATGACTGTTGCTAGTTATCAAGATCACAGTGACTGTTGCTAGTTATCAAGATCACAAGTGACTGTTGCTAGTTATCAGGATCATAGGTGACTGTTGCTAGTTATCAAGATCACAGTGACTGTTGCTAGTTATCAAGATCACAAGTGACTCTTGCTAGTTATCAGGATCATAGGTAACTGTTCCTAGTTATCAAGATCACTGGTGACTGTTGCCAGTTATCAAAATCACAAGTGACTGTTGCTAGTTATCAAGATCACAGGTGACTGTTGCTAGTTATCAAGATCACAGGTGACTCTTGCTAGTTAGCAAATATCACAGGTGACAGTTGCTAGTTATCAAGATCACAGGTGAATGTTGCTAGTTATCAAGATCACAGGTGACTGTTACTAGTTATCAAGATCACAGGTGACTGTTGCTAGTTATCAAGATCACAGGTGACTGTTACTAGTTATCAAGATCACAAGTGACATTTCCTAGTTATCAAGTTCACAGGTGACTGTTGCCAGTTATCAAGGTCACAAATGACTGTTGCTAGTTATCAAGACCGCAGGTGACTGTTGTCAATTATCAAGATCACAGGTGACTGTTGCGAGTTATGAAGATCACAGGTGACTGTTGCTAGTTATCAAAATCACAGGTGAATGTTGCTAGTTATCAAGATCACAGCTGACTGTTACTAGTTATCAAGATCACAGGTGACTGTTGCTAGTTATCAAGATCACAGGTGACTGCTGCCATTTATCAAGATCACAAGTGACTGTTGCTAGTTATCAAGATCACAGGTGATTGTTGCTAGTTATCAAGATCACAGGTGATTGTTGTTAGTTATCAAGGTCTCAGGTGACTGTTGCTAGTTATCAAGATCACAGGTAACTGTTGCTAGTTATCAAGATCACAGGTGACTGTTGCTAGTTATCAAGATCACATGTGACTGTTGCCAATTATCAAGATCACAGGTGACTGTTGCTAGTTATCAATATCACAGGTGACTGTTGCTAATTATCAAGGTCACAGGTGACTGTTGCCAGTTATCAAGTTCATATGGGACTGTTGCTAGTTATCATACAGAAACCAGATTTAGGAACGACCTCTGTAACACTGTACATAAGTCACCTGGTATGCAAGATTTAGGGACCACCACTGTAACACTGTACGTAAGTCACCTGGTATACAAGATTTAGGAATCACCAATGTAACACTGTACATAAGTCACCTGGTATACAAGATTTAGGAACCACCAATGTAACACTGTACATAAGTCACGTGGTATACAGGATTTATGAACCACCACTGTAACACTGTACATAAGTCAACTGATATACAAGATTTAGGAACCAACAATGTAACACTGTACAAAAGTCACCTGGTATACAAGATTTATGAACCACCAATGTAACACTGTACATAAGTCACTTGGTATACAAGATTTATGAACCACCAATGTAACACTGTACATAAGTCACCTGGTATACAAGATTTATGATCCACCAATGTAACACTGTACATAAGTCACCTGGTATACAAGATTTAGGAACGACCAATGTAACACTTTACTTAAGTCACCTGGTATACAAGATTTAGGAACGACCAATGTAACATTGTACATAAGTCACCTGGTATGGAAGATTTAGGAACCACCAATGTAACACTGTTCATAAGTCACCTGGTATACAAGATTTAGGAACCACCAATGTAACATTGTACATAAGTCACCTGGTATACAAGATTTATGAACCACCAATGTAACACTGTACATAGTCACCTTGTATACAAGATTTATTAACCACCAATGTAACACTGTACATAAGTCACCTGGTATACAAGATTTATGAACCACTAATGTAAAACTGTACATAAGTCACCTGGTATACAAGATTTATGAACCACCAATGTAACACTGTACATAAGTCACCTGGTATACAAGATTTATGAACCACCAGTGTAACACTGTACATAGTCACCTGGTATACAAGATTTATGAACCACCAATGTAACACTGTACATAAGTCACCTGGTATACAAGATTTATGAACCACCAATGTAACACTGTACATAAGTCACCTGGTATACAAGATTTATGAACCACCACTGTAACACTGTACATAAGTCACCTGGTATACAAGATTTATGAACCACCAATGTAAAACTGTACATAAGTCACCTGGTATACAAGATTTATGAACCACCAATGTAACACTGTACATAAGTCACCTGGTATACAAGATTTATGAACCACCAGTGTAACACTGTACATATTCACCTGGTATACAAGATTTATGAACCACCAATGTAACACTGTACATAAGTCACCTGGTATACAAGATTTATGAACCACCAATGTAACACTGTACATAAGTCACCTTGTATACAAGATTTATGAACCACCAATGTAACACTGTACATAGTCACCTGGTATACAAGATTTATGAACCACCACTGTAACACTGTACATAAGTCACCTGGTATACAAGATTTATGAACCACTAATGTAAAACTGTACATAAGTCACCTGGTATACAAGATTTATGAACCACCAATGTAACACTGTACATAAGTCACCTGGTATACAAGATTTATGAACCACCAATGTAACACTGTACATAGTCACCTGGTATACAAGATTTATGAACCACCAATGTGACACTGTACATAAGTCACATGGTATACAAGATTTATGAACCACCAATGTAACACTGTACATAAGTCACCTGGTATACAAGATTTATGAACCACCAATGTAACACTGTACATAAGTCACCTGGTATACAAGATTTATGAACCACCAATGTAACACTGTACATAGTCATCTGGTATACAAGATTTATGAACCACCACTGTAACACTGTACATAAGTCACCTGGTATACAAGATTTATGAACCACCAATGTAAAACTGTACATAAGTCACCTGGTATACAAGTTTTATGAACCACCAATGTAACACTGTACATAGTCACCTGGTATACAAGATTTATGAACCACCAATGTAACACTGTACATAGTCACCTGGTATACAAGATTTATGAACCACCAATGTAACACTGTACATAGTCACGTGGTATACAAGTTGTTCCATTAATCTTGTTCAAGATTCATTACCTGGAGTTTACCTGGAGAGAGTTTCGGGGGTCAACGCCCCCGCGGCCCGGTCTGTGACCAGGCCTCCTGGTGGATCAGCGCCTGATCAACCAGGCTGTTGCTGCTGGCTGCACGCAAACCAACGTACGAGCCACAGCCCGGCTGATCAGGAACTGACTTTAGGTGCTTGTCCAGTGCCAGCTTGAAGACTGCCAGGGGTCTGTTGGTAATCCCCCTTATGTGTGCTGGGAGGCAGTTGAACAGTCTCGGGCCCCTGACACTTATTGTATGGTCTCTTAACGTGCTAGTGACACCCCTGCTTTTCATTGGGGGGATGGTGCATCGTCTGCCAAGTCTTTTGCTTTCGTAGTGAGTGATTTTCGTGTGCAAGTTCGGTACTAGTCCCTCTAGGATTTTCCAGGTGTATATAATCATGTATCTCTCCCTCCTGCGTTCCAGGGAATACAGGTTTAGAAACCTCAAGCGCTCCCAGTAATTGAGGTGTTTTATCTCCGTTATGCGCGCCGTGAAAGTTCTCTGTACATTTTCTAGGTCGGCAATTTCACCTGCCTTGAAAGGTGCTGTTAGAGTGCAGCAATATTCCAGCCTAGATAGAACAAGTGACCTGAAGAGTGTCATCATGGGCTTGGCCTCCCTAGTTTTGAAGGTTCTCATTATCCATCCTGTCATTTTTCTAGCAGATGCGATTGATACAATGTTATGGTCCTTGAAGGTGAGATCCTCCGACATAATCACTCCCAGGTCTTTGACGTTGGTGTTTCGCTCTATTTCGTGGCCAGAATTTGTTTTCTACTCTGATGAAGATTTAATTTCCTCATGTTTACCATATCTGAGTAATTGAAATTTCTCCTCGTTGAACTTCATATTGTTTTCTGCAGCCCACTGAAAGATTTGGTTGATGTCCGCCTGGAGCCTTGCAGTGTCTGCAATGGAAGACACTGTCATGCAGATTCGGGTGTCATCTGCAAAGGAAGACACGGTGCTGTGGCTGACATCCTTGTCTATGTCGGATATGAGGATGAGGAACAAGATGGGAGCTAGTACTGTGCCTTGTGGAACAGAGCTTTTCACCGTAGCTGCCTCGGACTTTACTCTGTTGACGACTACTCTCTGTGTTCTGTTAGTGAGGAAATTATAGATCCATCGACCGACTTTTCCTGTTATTCCTTTAGCTCGCATTTTGTGCGCTATTACGCCATGGTCACACTTGTCGAAGGCTTTTGCAAAGTCTGTATATATTATATCTGCATTCTTTTTGTCTTCTAGTGCATTTAGGACCTTGTCGTAGTGATGCAGTAGTTGAGACAGACAGGAGCGACCTGTTCTAAACCCATGTTGCCCTGGGTTGTGTAACTGATGGGTTTCTAGATGGGTGGTGATCTTGCTTCTTAGGACCCTTTCAAAGATTTTTATGATATGGGATGTTAGTGCTATTGGTCTGTAGTTCTTTGCTGTTGCTTTACTGCCCCCTTTGTGGAGTGGGGCTATGTCTGTTGTTTTTAGTAACTGAGGGACGACCCCCGTGTCCATGCTCCCTCTCCATAGGATGGAAAAGGCTCGTGATAGGGGCTTCTTGCAGTTCTTGATGAACACAGAGTTCCATGAGTCTGGCCCTGGGGCAGAGTGCATGGGCATGTCATTTATCGCCTGTTCGAAGTCATTTGGCGTCAGGATAACATCGGATAGGCTTGTGTTAATCAAATTTTGTGGCTCTCTCATAAAAAATTCATTTTGATCTTCGACTCTCAGTCTGGTTAGCGGCTTGCTAAAAACTGAGTCATATTGGGACTTGAGTAGCTCACTCATTTCCTTGCTGTCATCTGTGTAGGACCCATCTTGTTTAAGTAGGGGCCCAATACTGGACGTTGTTCTCGATTTTGATTTGGCATAGGAGAAGAAATACTTTGGGTTTATTTCGATTTCATTTATGGCTTTTAGTTCTTCCCGCGATTCCTGACTCCTAAAGGATTCTTTTAGCTTAAGTTCGATGCTTGCTATTTCTCTGACCAGTGTCTCCCTGCGCATTTCAGATATATTGACCTCTTTTAGCCGCTCTGTTATTCTTTTCCGTCGCCTGTAAAGGGAGCGCCTGTCTCTTTCTATTTTACATCTACTCCTCCTTTTTCTTAGAGGAATAAGCCTTGTGCATACATCGAGTGCCACCGAGTTAATCTGTTCTAGGCATAAGTTTGGGTCTGTGTTGCTTAGTATATCTTCCCAGCTTATATCGGTTAGGACTTGGTTTACTTGGTCCCACTTTATGTTTTTGTTATTGAAGTTGAATTTGGTGAATGCTCCCTCGTGACTAGTCTCATTTTGTCGGTCTGGGGCTCCTCGCATACATGTCTGAACCTCAATTATGTTGTGATCTGAGTATATTGTTTTTGATATGGTGACATTTCTTATCAGATCATCATTGTTAGTGAATATGAGGTCTAGTGTATTCTCCAGTCTAGTAGGCTCTATTATTTGCTGGTTTAAATTGAATTTTGTGCAGAGATTTAAAAGCTCGTGTGAGTTTGAGTTTTCATCAGAGCTGCCTCCTGGTGTTATTACTGCAACAATATTATTTGCTATATTCCTCCATTTTAGGTGCCTTAAGTTGAAATCCCCCAGGAGCAAGATGTTGGGTGCAGGAGCTGGAAGATTTTCCAGACAGTGGTCAATTTTTAACAGCTGTTCCTGGAATTGCTGGGATGTTGCATCCGGAGGCTTGTAGACTACCACAATGACTAGGTTTTGGTTCTCGACCTTTACTGCTAAAACTTCCACTACGTCATTTGAGGCATTAAGCAGTTCTGTGCAAACAAGTGACTCTGCAATGTACAGGCCAACCCCCCCCTTTTGCCTGTTCACTCTGTCACATCTGTATAGGTTGTAACCTGGGATCCATATTTCATTGTCCAAGTGATCCTTTATGTGGGTCTCAGTGAAAGCCGCGAACATTGCCTTTGCCTCTGCAAGCAGTCCACGGATGAAAGGTATTTTGTTGTTTGTTGCTGGCTTTAGACCCTGTATATTTGCAAAGAAGAATGTTATCCGACTGGTGGTATTGTTGGTACTGGGGGGGGATTTTTTTTCCGGCATTAGTATCTGTATCTGTTGGTTTGGAGTGGAGGCCATCGACTGTGGTTCCACTCCAGGAATGACTGGATTTGGTGTACGATTTCTGCCATTTCCTGCCAGTTTTTTTTTCCTTCCTGGCACTAAAAAACCTCTCCCTCTTGAGTGGCTGTGGCTACCCAGGTTTTCCCATGGCCTGGATGTTTTGTATCTTTTTGTCCCCTTTAGATGGTATGCCTGGCAATTTAAGTTATAGCACAGTCTTTCCTGTACTGAAGAGGTACACATTTCAGGGTGAAAAAGCTTACAGGAATGGAGTTTGCATTTTCCTGTTGTCATATGGGCATGGCATTTTCTAGGGTGGTCATAGTTGCACGTCCCATCTGTTTTTCCAGATTTCCCATGCCAGCAGATACCAAGTGCATAGTATGTGCACAGGCTTGGTTTCCGCTTGCCTTGGGTTTCTGTGACTGTATTCCCTGTTGGTGCATGTTTCCCTGTCTTACTTCTATCCTCCCTAGCACCAACAATGGAGCTCCCACCAGTTGTTTTTGGTAATTTATCCTCACTATTGCTATTGGAGTCCTCTTGTTTGCTATTTCCTGCGGTATTTCTAGTTTGCAATATTGGTTTTATCTTATCTTTGACTACCCTTGTTTCCCTACTATGGCTCCTGTCCCCTATGAGGTCATTTATATGTATTCCTTCCTGCGTATAATTCCCGACTACCTGGACAAAATCTCCAGCTTCACCATTACTGTCTCCCAGGACAGTATCTCCAGCTTCATCATTTCTGTCTCCCAGGACAGCACCTCCAGCTTCACCATTACTGTCTCCCAGGACAGCACCTCCAGCTTTACTATTACTGTCTCCCAGGACATCACCTCCAGCCTTACAGTTTGTGACTACATGGCCAGTATCAAGGGCAGTACCATTCAGCCCAGACTTTTTATGTTCCCATCTGTTGTAGAAAGCTTCCAGGTTTTCTATGAAAGCAGCTTTGATGTTGTCCTCTTTTAATACCCTTGTGATTTTAGTCCACAGATTTTCCTCATTTGGGCATACCCAGAAACACTTCCCTGTTTTAATACTGCTTGTAGCTAGTTCTTGGATATCTGCACAAGGAGCGTGACACCAATTTCCACAAAAATGACAATTTATCCATGTGGTAGCCCGTTTGTTTGATTGACTGCAGACTACATACAGCTTCATAATGATTTGAATGGTTGATTTACTGCAATTCTACTGCAACCTCTTGAATATTATATTAATAACCTTAAATGAAGCTCTAGCTATTTGTATTTCTGTTTCTAACTCTTTTTGTATATTGGACAGCTTACCGTCACGTTTTGAAAAAGAGTTTTGAAAAATTTGTAACCAATTAATTTAGCTATTCAAGAATAATAAAAATTTTGTTGATAAATCAAAGAATAATGTTGTAGAGAAAGTTGTGAGAAAATATTTAAGTCTCTCCTGGATAATGTTACAAACACGTCCTAACAAGTATTGTTTACCATTTTCTTTTACATTCGTATTTGTACGAAATTCTGCACATTCGTGTTAGAAAATAATTTTATTTATGTGTTTTTTTTTTAATCAAGTTTAATGAAATTGGGAGAAAATTGCTAATTAGCTCCATTAAATCCCGAATGCAAAATTGAAAAATTTCTTATTAAGATGCACAAGCATGTAGGGTTTGAAGCTGATCAGAAGAGACATTCTCTAGTTATTACATGGCTAAACTTATACATCGTTAACAATAGTTTGAAACCGATCAGAATAGACATTCTCTAGTTATTACATGGCTAAACTTATACATCGTTAACAATAGTTTGAAACCGATCAGAATAGACATTCTCTAGTTATTACATGGCTAAACTTATACATCGTTAATAATGGTTTGAAGCCGATCAGAAGAGACATTCTCAAGTTATTACATGGCTAAACTTATACATCGTTAACAATAGTTTGAAACCGATCAGAATAGACATTCTCTAGTTATTACATGGCTAAATTTACGCATCGTTAACAATAGTTTGAAGCCGATCAGAAGAGACATTCTTCAGTTATTGAATTTAAATACATATATCAATATTCAATACAATTGTCAACATTGAGTTACGGCGGCCATCAGCAGCATCAACTTTGTGTTAAACAAAAACAAAGTCAAACTTGTGGTGAAAATCTGAAGCCGATCAGTTGAGTCATTCTCCAGGAATGACACAGATTACAGTTACTCCATTTTTTTCTCTTTTATCACGATTCCAAATTTACCAGAAAACAAACATAACAAAAAAATACTATCCTGGCCACTATCCAGGGTACTATTCTGGGTAATATCCTGGCCACTATCCTGGGTACTATTCTGGGTAATATCCTGGCCACTATCCAGGGTACTATTCTGGGTAATATCCTGGCCACTATCCTGGGTACTATTCTGGGTAATATCCTTGCCACTATCCTGGGTACTATTCTGGGTAATATCCTGGCCACTATCCAGGGTACTATTCTGGGTAATATCCTGGCCACTATCCAGGGTACTATTCTGGGTAATATCCTGGCCACTATCCTGGGTACTATTCTGGGTAATATCCTGGCCACTATCCAGGGTACTATTCTGGGTAATATCCTGGCCACTATCCTGGGTACTATTCTGGGTAATATCCTGGCCACTATCCTGGGTACTATTCTGGGTAATATCCTGGCCACTATCCTGGGTACTATTCTGGGTAATATCCTGGCCACTATCCTGGGTACTATTCTGGGTAATATCCTGGCCACTATCCAGGGTACTATTCTGGGTAATATCCTGGCCACTATCCAGGGTACTATTCTGGGTAATATCCTGGCCACTATCCAGGGTACTATTCTGGGTAATATCCTGGCCACTATCCAGGGTACTATCCTGGATACAATCTGGGCACTATCCTGGGTAATATCCAGAGTAATATCCTGGGTAATATAATGGGTACTATCCTGGGTACTATCCTGGGTAATATCCTGGGCACTATCCTGGGTAATATAATGGGTATTATCCTGGGTACTATCCTGGGTGCTATCCTGGGTACTATCCTGGGTACTATCCTGGGTAATTTCCTGAGCAGTATCCTGAGTACTATCCAGGGCACTATCTGGGCACTATCCTGGATAATATCCTGAGTAATATCCTGGGTAATATAATGGGTAATAAAATGGGTACTATCCTGGGTAATTTCCTGGGCACTATCCTGGGTACTCTCTGGGCAATATCCTGTGTACTATCCTGGATAATATCATGGACACTATCCTGTGAACTTTCCTGGGTAATATCCTGGGCACTATCCTGGGTACTATCCTGCGTAATATTCTGGCACTATCGTGGGTACTATCTGGGCACTATCCTGGGTACTATCCTGGGTAATATCCTGGGTAATATCCTGGATAATATCCTTGGAACTATCCTGGGTACTATCTGGGAACTATCCTGGGTACTATCCTGGGCATTATCTTATGCACTATCCTGGGTACTATCTGAGTACTATCCTGGGTAATATCCTGGGCACTATCCTGGGTATTATCCTGAGTAATATTCTGGGCACTATCCTGGGTACTATCTGGGCACTATCCTGGGTACTATCCTGGGTATTATCCTGGGCACTATCTTGGGCACTATCCTGGGCACTATCCTGGACACTATCCTGGGCACTATCCTCGGCACTATCCTGGACACTATCCTGGTCACTATCCTGGGCACTATCCTGGACACTATCCTGGGCACTATCCTCGGCACTATCCTGGACACTATCCTGGACACTATCCTGGTCACTATCCTGGGCACTATCCTGGACACTATCCTGGGCACTATCCTCGGCACTATCCTGGACACTATCCTGGGCACTATCCTGGGCACTATCCTTGGCACTATCCTGGGCACTATCCTGGGCACTATCCTCGGCACTATCCTGGACACTATCCTGGGCACTATCCTGTTCACTATCCTTGGCACTATCCTGGGCACTATCCTGGGCACTATCCTGGGCACTATCCTCGGCACTATCCTGGACACTATCCTGGGCACTATCCTGGGCACTATCCTTGGCACTATCCTGGGCACTATCCTGGTCACTATCCTGGGCACTATCCTGGACACTATCCTGGGCACTATCCTCGGCACTATCCTGGACACTATCCTGGGCACTATCCTGGGCACTATCCTTGGCACTATCCTGGGCACTATCCTGGGCACTATCCTTGGCACTATCCTGGACACTATCCTGGGCACTATCCTGGGCACTATCCTGGACACTATCCTGGGCACTATCCTGGGCACTATCCTGGGCACTATCCTTGGCACTATTCTGGGCACTATCCTGGACACTATCCTGGACACTATCCTGGACACTATCCTGGGCACTATCCTGGACACTATCCTGGGCACTATCCTGGGCACTATCCTGGGCACTATCCTGAACCTAATTTTTATCAAGTATTCAATGTTAAAATCTTTCACTTGAAGTAAATTGAAAATTATTTAATGGGAATAATAAAAAAATCACAATTTTTTTATCCATAAATGATAAAAATTTCTCTTATACATCTAAATTTTTCTCTCCTCCCTCGTCTATATTTTAGGCAAATTTTTGAACGTTTGGATGGACACTACCGAGGTTTTTGGGTGTTTTTCCAGCCATTCCAGGATACTGGAATGTGTACAGTAACTTCATTCATAGAACTCTGCCACATGTAAATTGTTTACAGAATCTGGAAAAAATTTATTTTACAGAATCTGGAAAAAATTGTTTACAGAATCTGGAAATAAAACTGAAATACACGTGTTAAAAATTTTGATCCGATGGGATGAGGCGTTGATGACTTATGAGAGGAAGATCTTCCTACCTGGAGTCTACCTGGAACCTACCTGAAACCTACCTGGAGTCTACCTGGAACCTACCTGAAACCTACCTGGAGTCTACCTGGAACCTACTTGGAGTCTACCTGGAATCTATCTGAAACCTACCTGGAGTCTACCTGGAACCTACCTGAAACCTACATGGAGTCTATCTGGAACCTACTTGGAGTCTACCTGGAACCTACCTGAAACCTACCTGGAGTCTACCTGGAACCTACTTGGAGTCTACCTGGAATCTATCTGAAACCTACCTGGAGTCTACCTGGAACCTACCTGAAACCTACCTGGAGTCTACCTGGAACCTACTTGGAGTCTACCTGGAACCTACCTGAAACCTATCTGGAGTCTACCTGGAACCTACTTGGAGTCTACCTGGAATCTACCTGAAACCTACCTGGAGTCTACCTGGAACCTACTTGGAGTCTACCTGGAATCTACCTGAAACCTACATGGAGTCTACCTGGAATCTACCTGAAACCTACCTGGTGTCTACCTAGAATCTACCTGAAACCTACCTGGAGTCTACCTGGAACATACTTGGAGTCTACCTGGAATCTACCTGAAACCTACCTGGAGTCTACCTGGAACCTACCTGAAACCTACCTGGAGTCTACCTGGAACCTACTTGGAGTCTACCTGGAATCTACCTGAAACCTACCTGGAGTCTACCTGGAATCTACCTGAAACCTACCTGGAGTCTACCTGGAATCTACCTGAAACCTACCAGGAGTCTACCTGGAACCTACTTGGAGTCTACATGGAACCTACCTGAAACCTACCTGGAGTCTACCTGGAACCTATTTGGCGTCTACCTGGAATCTACCTGAAACCTACGTGGAGTCTACCTGGAACCTACCTGAAACCTACCCGGAGTCTACCTGGAACCTATTTGGAGTCTACCTGGAATCTACCTGAAACCTACCTGGAGTCTACCTGGAACCTAAGTGAAACCTACCTGGAGTCTACCTGGAACCTACTTGGAGTCTACCTGGAACCTACCTGAAACCTATCTGGAGTCTACCTGGAACCTACTTGGAGTCTACCTGGAATCTACCTGAAACCTACCTGGAGTCTACCTGGAACCTACTTGGAGTCTACCTGGAATCTACCTGAAACCTACCTGGAGTCTACCTGGAACCTACTTGGAGTCTACCTGGAATCTACCTGAAACCTACCTGGAGTCTACCTGGAATCTACCTGAAACCTACCTGGTGTCTACCTAGAATCTACCTGAAACCTACCTGGAGTCTACCTGGAACCTACTTGGAGTCTACCTGGAATCTACCTGAAACATACCTGGAGTCTACCTGGAACCTACCTGAAACCTACCTGGAGTCTACCTGGAACCTACTTGGAGTCTACCTGGAACCTACCTGAAACCTATCTGGAGTCTACCTGGAACCTACTTGGAGTCTACCTGGAATCTACCTGAAACCTACCTGGAGTCTACATGGAACCTACTTGGAGTCTACCTGGAATCTATCTGAAACCTACCTGGAGTCTACCTGGAACCTACTTGGAGTCTACCTGGAATCTACCTGAAACCTACCTGGAGTTTACCTGGAATCTACCTGAAACCTACCTGGTGTCTACCTAGAATCTACCTGAAACCTACCTGGAGTCTACCTGGAACCTACTTGGAGTCTACCTGGAATCAACCTGAAACCTACCTGGAGTCTACCTGGAACCTACCTGAAACCTACCTGGAGTCTACCTGAAACCTACCTGGAGTCTACCTGGAATCTACCTGAAACCTACCTGGAGTCTACCTGGAATCTACCTGAAACCTACCTGGAGTCTACCTGGAATCTACCTGAAACCTACCTGGAGTCTACCTGGAACCTACTTGGAGTCTACATGGAACCTACCTGAAACCTACCTGGAGTCTACCTGGAACCTATTTGGAGTCTACCTGGAATCTACCTGAAACCTACCTGGAGTCTACCTGGAACCTACCTGAAACCTACCTGGAGTCTACCTGGAACCTACTTGGAGTCTAACTGGAACCTACCTGAAACCTACCCGGAGTCTACCTGGAACCTATTTGGAGTCTACTTGGAATCTACCCGAAACATACCTGGAGTCTACCTGGAACCTACCTGAAACCTACCTGGAGTCTACCTGGAACCTACTTGGAGTCTACCTGGAACCTACCTGAAACCTATCTGGAGTCTACCTGGAACCTACTTGGAGTCTACCTGGAAACTACATGAAACCTACCTGGAGTCTACCTGGAACCTACTTGGAGTCTACCTGGAATCTACCTGAAACCTACCTGGAGTCTACCTGGAATCTACCTGAAGCCTACCTGGAGTCTACCTGGAACCTACCTGAAACCTACCTGGAGTCTACCTGAAACCTTCTTGGAGTCTACCTGAAACATGCCTGGAGTCTACATGGAACCTGCTTGGAGTCTACCTGGAACCTACCTGGACTCTATATGGAACCTACCTGGAGTCTACCTGGTACTTGGAGTCTACCTGGAACCTACCTGGAATCTACATGGAGCCTATCTGGATTCCCCTTGAAACCTACCTGGAGTCTACATGGAACCTTCCTGGAGTCTACCTGGAACCTACCTCAAGTCTACTTGGAACCTACGTGGAGTGTACATGGAATCTACCTGGAATCTATCTGGAACCTACCTAGAGTCTACCTGGAACCTACTTTGAGCCTACCTGGAACCCACCTAGAGTCTATATGGAACCTTCCTGGAGTCTACTTGGAACCTACGTGGAGTGTACATGGAATCTACCTGGAATCTATCTGGAACCTACCTAGAGTCTACCTGGAACCTACTTTGAGCCTACCTGGAACCCACCTAGAGTCTATATGGAACCTTCCTGGAGTCTACCTGGAACCTACCTGTAGTCTACCTGGAACCTACCTGGAGTCTCCCTAGAACCTACCTGGAGTCTACATGGAACCTACCTGGATTGTAGCTGGAACCTACCTGGAGTCTACATGGAACCTACCTGGATTGTAGCTGGAACCTACCTGGAGTCTACCTGGAACCTACTTTGTGTCAACTTGGAGTCTACCTGGAACCTACCTGGGATCTACCTGGAACTTACCTGCAATATGCCTGGAACATACCTGGAGTCTACCTAGAGTCTAGAGTTGCTCAGGCAGTCAACGTCCCCACGGCTCCTGCGTCGACCAGGTACTATGTAGCTGGTCGACCAGGTACTATGTACCTGGTCGACCAGGTACATATGTACTATGTGAGGCTATAGAAAGGTCTTGGGCCCCAGACACCTGTTATGTTGTGTTAGTGTATTCAGGGCATCCCTGTTTTTTATCGTGGTTAAGTTGAATCATCTGCCTAGTCTTTTCTTATCGTAGGGAGATACCTAATCATGGTATTCACAGCACCTAAGACTTCCAAAATCATCCAACAATGGGAGTGTAATCAATTGATGGCACGAGAAAAATCGGAAATAAATGCATCGGAAAATAGATTGTTTTGTCAGTAAGAGTTACGAAGAATTCACAAGAAAACAACAGACAGCAGTAACAACGGTGCAAACCTTTCAGGGTTAACAGGGACACACACATCAAAATGATTTTTGGTATGGAGAATGAATCGGAAGAAACCAGGGATGGTAATGACCACTGTGCTGATACTCGTATCATCAAATATATACTTCGTTTATCCTTTATCCGTGTACTACTACCAGCATCCAGATCAATATTACCACTGCAGTGATTATACCGATCAACGTAAAGTGAACACTGAGAAAATTATCACTGCAATTAGTAACATAATCACAACCTCGGTCCCATCCCTCAACTACATAATTACCACCTGACAAATAACACTGCACAAGTTCTACCACTAACCACTAGGTTTACCACTGTGGTGATCAAAGTCAACAACAACAACTTCACAAATTACAGTCCTGAAATACGGAAGACAGACAGTCGTCTTGTTTGATATTTACATCAACGACACCAACAATAATTACCCTGAGAGACACCTGGAGATTTTACTCACTGAGGTAACGTAACTCTTTGTCTCTACAAGTAAGATCAGCCCTTTGTGTGGCATGTTCACCTGGTCACTCTTGTCTTATGTGACTCTCACAACAATTCAGAACAGTTATCGCTTTGTTTAAGAGATTAATATTTAACAAGAAGATCTTTTGCCAACAATATTATTTTTTCTACTACTGCCATTCCTACTGCTGCTACTACTACTACTACTGTTACTACAGTTACTATTACGACTACTATTACTAAGCAATAGTACTATTGCTTATAATAATAATAATAATTATAAAACTACCAGTACAACAATTAATACTGAACTACTACTACTACCACTACTACTACCACTACTACCACTACTACTACCACTACTACCACCACTACCACCACCACTACCACTACTACTACAACCGCTCCTACTAATACGGCTATTACTGTTGCTTGTGCTGCTGCTGCTGGTACTACTGCCATAACTAATACTACCACTACTACTACTCCTATTACGATTACTACTACTACTATTACTACTACTCTTACTACCACTACTACAACTATTACTACTACTACTACTATTATTACTACTATTACTACCACTACTACTATTACTACTAATACTATTACTACTACTACTATTACTGCAACTAATGTTACTACTACTACTGTTACTACTACTACTACTACTGTTACTACTACTACTACTACTACTACTACTATTACTACTACTACTACTACTACTACACACACACACACACACACACTACAAGAGAGAGAGGAGAGGATGAACCAGCAAGGCTGGACTTAGTATTCACCTTCAGTAGTGCAGATATCGAGGACATCACATATGAAAGACCCCTTGGGGCCAGTGACCATGTGGTTGTAAGCTTCGAATACACAGTAGAGCTACAAGTGGAGGGAGAAGCAGGAAGGCCAGGACGAATGAAGCCAAACTACAAGAAAGGGGACTACACAGGAATGAGGAACTACCTGAACGGGGTTCAGTGGGACAGAGAACTGGCAGGGAAACCAGTTAATGAGATGATGGAATATGTAGCAATAAAATGCAAGGAGGCTGAGGAGAGGTTTGTACCCAAGGGTAACAGGAGTAATGAAAAAGCCAGGATGAGCCCATGGTTTACCCAAAGGTGCAGGGAGGCAAAAACCAAGTGTGCTAGGGAATGGAAGAAATATAGAAGGCAAAGGACCCAGGAGAATAAGGAGAACAGTCGTAGAGCCAGAAATGAATATGCACAGATAAGAAGGGAGGCCCAAAGACAATATGAAAATGACATAGCAGCGAAAGCCAAATCTGACCCGAAACTGTTGTACAGCCACATCAGGAGGAAAACAACAGTCAAGGACCAGGTAATCAGGCTAAGGAAGGAAGGAGGAGAGACAACAGGAAATGACCGGGAAGTATGTGAAGAACTCAACAAGAGATTCAAAGAAGTGTTCACAGAGGAGACAGAAGGGACTCCAGAAAGACGGAGAGGTGGGGCACACCACCAAGTGCTGGACACAGTGCACACAACCGAGGAAGAAGTGAAGAGGCTTCTGAGTGAGCTAGATACCTCAAAGGCAATGGGGCCAGATAACATCTCCCCATGGGTATTGAGAGAGGGAGCAGAGGCGCTATGTGTACCCCTAACAACAATATTCAATACATCTATCGAAACAGGGAGATTGCCTGAGGCATGGAAGACAGCAAATGTAGTCCCAATCTTTAAAAAAGGAGACAGACATGAAGCATTAAACTACAGACCAGTGTCACTGACATGTATAGTATGCAAAATCATGGAGAAGATTATCAGGAGAAGAGTGGTGGAACACCTAGAAAGGAATGATCTCATCAACAGCAGCCAGCATGGTTTCAGGGACGGGAAATCCTGTGTCACAAACCTACTGGAGTTCTATGACATGGTGACAGCAGTAAGACAAGAGAGAGAGGGGTGGGTGGATTGCATTTTCTTGGACTGCAAGAAGGCGTTTGACACAGTTCCACACAAGAGATTGGTGCAAAAACTGGAGGACCAAGCAGGGATAACAGGGAAGGCACTACAATGGATCAGGGAATACTTGTCAGGAAGACAGCAGCGAGTCATGGTACGTGGCGAGGTGTCAGAGTGGGCACCTGTGACCAGCGGGGTCCCGCAGGGGTCAGTCCTAGGACCAGTGCTGTTTCTGGTATTTGTGAACGACATGACGGAAGGAATAGACTCTGAGGTGTCCCTGTTTGCAGATGACGTGAAGTTGATGAGAAGAATACACTCGATCGAAGACCAGGCAGAACTACAAAGGGATCTGGACAGGCTGCAGAACTGGTCCAGCAATTGGCTCCTGGAGTTCAATCCCACCAAGTGCAAAGTCATGAAGATTGGGGAAGGGCAAAGAAGGCCGCAGACGGAGTACAGTCTAGGGGGTCAGAGACTACAAACCTCACTCAAGGAAAAAGATCTTGGGGTGAGTATAACACCAGGCACATCTCCTGAAGCGCACATCAACCAAATAACTGCTGCAGCATATGGGCGCCTAGCAAACCTCAGAACAGCATTCCGACATCTTAATAAGGAATCGTTCAGGACCCTGTACACCGTATACGTTAGGCCCATATTGGAGTATGCGGCACCAGTTTGGAACCCACACCTAGCCAAGCACGTAAAGAAACTAGAGAAAGTGCAAAGGTTTGCAACAAGACTAGTCCCAGAGCTAAGAGGTATGTCCTACGAGGAGAGGTTAAGGGAAATCAACCTGACGACACTGGAGGACAGGAGAGATAGGGGGGACATGATAACGACATACAAAATACTGAGAGGAATTGACAAGGTGGACAAAAACAGGATGTTCCAGAGATTGGACACAGTTACAAGGGGACACAGTTGGAAGCTAAAGACACAGATGAATCACAGGGATGTTAGGAAGTATTTCTTCAGCCACAGAGTAGTCAGTAAGTGGAATAGTTTGGGAAGCGATGTAGTGGAGGCAGGATCCATACATAGCTTTAAGCAGAGGTACGATAAAGCTCACGGCTCAGGGAGAGTGACCTAGTAGCGATCAGTGAAGAGGCGGGGCCAGGAGCTCGGACTCGACCCCCGCAACCTCAACTAGGTGAGTACAACTAGGTGAGTACACACACACACACACACACAGCTGCTGGACAGGCTGCAGACCTGGTTCATCAACTGGCTCCTAGAGTTTAAATCCCACCAAGTGCAAAGTCTTGAAGATTGGGGAATGGCAGAAGACTGCAGACAGAGTACAGTCTAGGGGCCCAAAGACTGCAGATGTCATTTAGGGAAAAAGATCTTGGAGTAAGCATAATACCGAGCACATCTCCTGAGGCGCGCATCAACCAAATAACTGCTGCAGCACAGCGTTCCGGCACCTCAGTAAGAAATCGTTAAGGGCTCTGTACACAGTTTAAGTCAAACCCATACTTGAGTATGCAACACCAGTTTGGAACCCACACCGGGTCAAGCACGTCAAGAAATTAGAGAATGTGCAAAGGTTTGCAGCGAAACTAGTCCCGGAGCTAAGGGGCATGTCTCACGAGGAGAGGTTAAGGGAAATCGACATAGGAGAGGGTCATAATAACGACATATGAAAAATTGAGAAGAATTGACAAGGTGGACAGAGACAGGATGTTCCAGAGATGGGACACAGCAACAAGAGGTCACAGTTGGAAGATGAAGACTCAGATGAGTCACAATAATGTTAGAAAGTATTTCTTCAGTCACAGAGTTGTCAGGAGTGATTTAGTGGAGGGAGGATCAATACGCAGCTTTTAGAAGAGGTATGAAAAGGCATATAGAGAAAAGAGCGAGTAGACCTAATAGCGACCAGTGAAGAGGGAGTGCGGCCAAGAGCTATGACTCGATCCCTGCAACCACACAGACAAACATGCAGACAGACAGACAAACAGACACACTCGCACACACACACACACACACACACACACACACACACACACACATACACACACACACACACACACACACACACACACACACACACACACACACACACACACACACACACACACACACAAGTGAAGTAGTGGAGGCAGTAACCATACATCGTCTTAAGAAGAGGTATGACAAAGCTCAGGAAGCAGAGAGGGAGAGGACCTAGTAGCGATCAGTGAAGAGGCGGGGCCAGGAGCTGAGTCTCGACCCCTGCAACCACAATTAGGTGAGTACACACACACACACACACACACACACACACACACGCACACACAAACACACACACACACACACACACACACACACACACACACACACACACACACACACAGCTAAGGGGTATGTCCTACGAGGAGAGGTTAAGGGAAATCGACTTGACGACACTGGAAGACAGGGGAGATAGGGGGGATATGATAACGACATATAAAATACTCAGAGGAATCGACTAGGTGGACAGAGACAGGATGTTCCAGAGATGGGACATTGCAACAAGGGGTCGCAGTTGGATGTTGAAGACTCAGGTGAATCATTGGGATGTCAGGAAGTATTTCTTCAGTCACAGAGTTGTCAGGAAGTGGAATAGTCTGGGAAGTGATGTAGTGGAGGCAGGATCCATACCTAGCTTTATGCAGAGGTATGATAAAGGGCATGGAGCAGCAAAAGTGACCAAGTAGCGACCAGTGAAGAGGCGGGGCCAGGAGCTATGAATCGACCCCTGCAACCACAACTGGGTGAGTACACACACACACATTAACACAAACACATTACAATTGCATTCTTCACAGTTTCACATCAACTGCCCTGTCTTCATGTCATTCACGTACACAAGAAACAGGAATGGTCCTGGAAGTGATTCTTGACACCTCTTTACGGTAACTCACTTGTTTCCTTCCTGTCAGATATTCCTTGATCCATTGTGTTGCTTTTCCTGTTATTCCTGTTAGTTCCTTTAACTTTTGAACCAGTCTCTCGTGCAGTACTGTGTAAAATCTCTTCCTACACTCCAAGAAGATGCAGTCATAAGAACATAAGAAACGAGGAACACTGCAGCAGGCCTGTTGGCCCATACTAGGCAGGTCCTTTACAATTCATCCCACTAATAAACAATATAAACACAAATACAGTATAATGTGATCCTTTATTGACTACGTTTCGCCCACACAGTGGGCTTTTTCAAGTCACAAACAGAACTACCTGGGGTGGAAGGAACGCGAGTATTTATAGTCCGGCTGAGGTCAGGTGAAGAATGCTGCATCTGATGATGTACCGAGTTGGGTTGTAGAGTCTAAAAACTTGGGTAGCTTGGAAAGGAGACTGGACAAGTTTGTGAGCAGACCTTCTACAGTGTTCTTATGTGGGATAGCGATGAAGAAGTTTCTTGGCAAGTGGTTCAGCTTTGTTATAGAAGCCACTATTCTGGTTGAAGTTGTCGGATATAGAAATAAGTGATGATTCCAGGATTCTTCGGTATTGGGTGTTGTCTTCTGTGGCGATAAGTCTTGAGTTTCTGTAGTTTATCAAGTGGTTGTGTGAATTACGGTGTTGTACGCAGGCATTCCTTGTGTCGTCAGACCTGCTTGCGTATTGGTGTTCTGAAATACGTGTTTGGAGGTCCCTTGATGTTTCGCCCACGTATAACTTGTTGCAGTCATTACAAGGGATTATGTATACCCCTGCAGAGGATGGAATCTTGTCCTGCCTACTACTGGTGATGTCCTTGATGGTCGTGGTTGTGGAGGTAGATACTTGGAATGATGTTTTGGCAAAGATGTTGGAAACATGTTTGGCAATGGAGTTGGTGGGAAGGACTATGTATCTCTTCTCGGCAGTGTCTTCTCTGGGTGTGTTGAAGATGTTTAGTGCTCGCCGTCTGCAGTCTCTGATGAAGTGACGAGGATAGTGGAGTTTGGAAAATACCTGTTCAATTATAGTGCATTCTTCCTCAAGGAACTCGTTGCTGCAGATTCTGAGTGCACGCAGGAAGAAGCCTATAATTACACCACGTTTGGTTTTGGTGTCGTGGTGAGAGTAGAAGTGGAGAAGATCGTTTTGGTTGGTGGGTTTTCGATAGACTTTAAAACGAAGTTCGTGGTCAGCTTTGCAGAGTAGAACATCAAGGAAAGGAAGAGTGTTGTCGACCTCTTCTTCAAGTGTGAACTGGATTGAAGGCTCGACCTGGTTGAGCTTGTCTTGGAGAGCTTGAACGTTGAAGCGTTTAGGAGTTATGAGGAGAATGTCGTCAACATAACGGAGCCAGGTGACAGACGAAGGAATAATGGTGGAGAAACGTTCGGCTTCTAGATGTTCCATGTATAGGTTCGCTAGGACTGCACTGAGTGGCGAACCCATGGGTAGTCCAAAAGTCTGCTGAAAGAGGTGATTTTCAAAAGAGAAACACGTAAAGCCAACACATAGTTCAACCAGGTCGATGAAGTCGCTGGCTGGAATGGGAAGATCAAGTGAATCGTCAATTTTCTTGCGCCTGGTATCCCACTGAGGCCCATATCCTCGGGAATAGGCAGTGCTCCCCACAAGCTCTCAGGAATTCTCGCCAAACACCTCTCGAAACTCTTGGGCACTATCAGTCCAGCACATCTCAAACACTCAGGTGATCTTCTCAATCGCATTCGCAACATCAACATCAGGAACAAGAAACTTTCCAGCCTTGACGTGACTTCCCTATTCACTAAAGTACCTACTAAACAAGCCATCGATCTCTTGCGCAAGAAAATTGACGATTCACTTGATCTTCCCATTCCAGCCAGCGACTTCATCGACCTGGTTGAACTATGTGTTGGCTTTACGTGTTTCTCTTTTGAAAATCACCTCTTTCAGCAGACTTTTGGACTACCCATGGGTTCGCCACTCAGTGCAGTCCTAGCGAACCTATACATGGAACATCTAGAAGCCGAACGTTTCTCCACCATTATTCCTTCGTCTGTCACCTGGCTCCGTTATGTTGACGACATTCTCCTCATAACTCCTAAACGCTTCAACGTTCAAGCTCTCCAAGACAAGCTCAACCAGGTCGAGCCTTCAATCCAGTTCACACTTGAAGAAGAGGTCGACAACACTCTTCCTTTCCTTGATGTTCTACTCTGCAAAGCTGACCACGAACTTCGTTTTAAAGTCTATCGAAAACCCACCAACCAAAACGATCTTCTCCACTTCTACTCTCACCACGACACCAAAACCAAACGTGGTGTAATTATAGGCTTCTTCCTGCGTGCACTCAGAATCTGCAGCAACGAGTTCCTTGAGGAAGAATGCACTATAATTGAACAGGTATTTTCCAAACTCCACTATCCTCGTCACTTCATCAGAGACTGCAGACGGCGAGCACTAAACATCTTCAACACACCCAGAGAAGACACTGCCGAGAAGAGATACATAGTCCTTCCCACCAACTCCATTGCCAAACATGTTTCCAACATCTTTGCCAAAACATCATTCCAAGTATCTACCTCCACAACCACGACCATCAAGGACATCACCAGTAGTAGGCAGGACAAGATTCCATCCTCTGCAGGGGTATACATAATCCCTTGTAATGACTGCAACAAGTTATACGTGGGCGAAACATCAAGGGACCTCCAAACACGTATTTCAGAACACCAATACGCAAGCAGGTCTGACGACACAAGGAATGCCTGCGTACAACACCGTAATTCACACAACCACTTGATAAACTACAGAAACTCAAGACTTATCGCCACAGAAGACAACACCCAATACCGAAGAATCCTGGAATCATCACTTATTTCTATATC
>NW_027195053.1:412500-495000 GCF_038502225.1 Cherax quadricarinatus
TGTAATACACTAGTCGTTCCCACCTTTGTAATACACTAGTCGTTCTCACCTTTGTAATACACTAGTCGTTCTCACCTTTGTAATACACTAGTCGTTCTCACCTTTGTAATACACTAGTCGTTCTCACCTTTGTAATACACTAGTCATTCTCACCTTTGTAATACACTAGTCGTTCCCATCTTTGTAATACACTAGTCGTTCCCACCTTTGTAATACACTAGTCGTTCTCACCTTTGTAATACACTAGTCGTTCTCACCTTTGTAATACACTAGTCGTTCCCACCTTTGTAATACACTAGTCGTTCCCACCTTTGTAATACACTAGTCGTTCTCACCTTTGTAATACACTAGTCGTTCTCACCTTTGTAATACACTAGTCGTTCTCACCTTTGTAATACACTAGTCGTTCTCACCTTTGTAATACACTAGTCGTTCTCACCTTTGTAATACACTAGTCGTTCTCACCTTTGTAATACACTAGTCGTTCTCACCTTTGTAATGTTATACATAAAAATCTTTTAAAATATTGTCAACGCAAGTAATTAAATATTTACTTGTAGTTAGTTTACACTTGTTTACTTCTGGTTTACACTTGTTTACTTCTGGTTTACACTTGTTTACTTCTTGTTTACACTTGTTTACTTCTAGTTTACACTTGTTTACTTCTAGTTTACACTTGTTTACTTCTAGTTTACACTTGTTTACTTCTAGTTTACACTTGTTTACTTCTTGTTTACACTTGTTTACTTCTAGTTTACACTTGTTTACTTCTAGTTTACACTTGTTTACTTCTTGTTTACACTTGTTTACTTCTAGTTTACACTTGTTTACTTCTTGTTTACACTTGTTTACTTCTGGTTTACACTTGTTTACTTCTTGTTTACACTTGTTTACTTCTGGTTTACACTTGTTTACTTCTTGTTTACACTTGTTTACTTCTGGTTTACACTTGTTTACTTCTAGTTTACACTTGTTTACTTCTTGTTTACACTTGTTTACTTCTAGTTTACTCTTGTTTACTTCTAGTTCACACTTGTTTACTTCTAGTTTACACTTGTTTACTTCTAGTTTACACTTGATTACTTCTAGTTTACAGTTGTTTACTTCTAGTTTACACTTGTTTACTTCTAGTTTACACTTGTTTACTTCTAGTTTACACTTGTTTACTTCTAGTTTACACTTGTTTACTTCTAGTTTACACTTGTTTACTTCTAGTTTACACTTGTTTACTTCTAGTTTACACTTGTTTACTTCTAGTTTACACTTGTTTACTTCTAGTTTACACTTGTTTACTTCTAGTTAACACTTGTTTACTTAACAGTTAACTAAACATCAAAGCTCTGTTGACAAGCTGTTTAAGTTTACATTTTGTTAAATTTTATGATTAACATTTGGGAAAATATGTTCTTAGTGGGATGAATTGTAAAGGACCTGCCTAGTATGGGCCAACAGGCCTCCTGCAGTGTTCCTCCTTTCTTATGTTCTTATGTTTACTTCTAGTTTACACTTGTTTTCTTCTAGTTTACACGTGTTTACCTCTAGTTAACACTTGTTTACTTAACAGTTAACTAAACATCAAGGCTCTGTTGACAAGCTGTTTAAGTTTACATCTTGTTAAATTTCATAATTAACATTCAAGACGTCAAATTCTAGTTTACCTCTCACTTGTTTTTCATGCGAGTTATAAGGAATTAGTTGTGTTTATACGTGTTGATATATTGACAGGGAAGTTAAAAGTTCATATTAGTGAACATATTTTTAAGTTCAATCATCAGTGTTCACTTTTATGATAAGTAAAGTCAATGAACTGTGTCTGGAACAGTTTACCAAAATCCAACAGTTAAGAGAGGAACTTTACGACGAAATTCTGGTCCATCTTGATCCCTTGTCAAGTCACAACTACAGCCATTAGAAAAGACGAAAATTTAATATAACAGTCGCAAGGAAAGATGGTAGTAGGAGGGATAGAACTCTTGGTGCTGGTGGTAGATGTAGAATTAACACCAGTAGAAGGAATAGTAGAAAAAGGTAGCTGCAGTAGTGTTTGATGTGATAATAATAATTGTAATAATAATAATAATAATAATAATAATAATAATAATAATAATAATAATATCTTTATTTCTACATGTACAAGATATACCAGTACATGTACAAGGTATACAAGTACATGTACAAGGTATACAAGTACATGTACAAGGTATACAAGTACATGTACAAGGTATACAAGTACATGTACAAGGTATACATGTACATGTACAAGGTATACAAGTATGTACAAGTTATATAAGTACGTGTACAAGGTATACAAGTACATGTACAAGGTATACAAGTACATGTACAAGGTATACAAGTACATGTACAAGGTATACAAGTACATGTACAAGGTATACAAGTACATGTACAAGGTATACAAGTACATGTACAAGGTATACAAGTACATGTACAAGGTATACAAGTATGTACAAGGTATATAAGTACATGTACAAGGTATACAAGTACATGTACAAGGTATACAAGTACATGTACAAGGTATACAAGTACATGTACAAGGTATACAAGTACATGTACAAGGTATACAAGTACATGTACAAGGTACACAAGTACATGTACAAGGTATACAAGTACATGTACAAGGTATACAAGTATGTACAAGATATATAAGTACATGTACAAGGTATACAAGTACATGTACAAGGTATACAAGTACATGTACAAGGTATACAAGTACATGTACAAGGTATACAAGTACATGTACAAGGTATACAAGTACATGTACAAGGTATACAAGTATGTACAAGGTATATAAGTACATGTACAAGGTATACAAGTACATGTACAAGGTATACAAGTACATGTACAAGGTATACAAGTACATGTACAAGGTATACAAGTACATGTACAACGTATACAAGTACATGTACAAGGTATACAAGTATGTACAAGGTATATAAGTACATGTACAAGGTATACAAGTACATGTACAAGGTATACAAGTACATGTACAAGGTATACAAGTACATGTACAAGGTATACAAGTATATGTACAAGGTATACAAGTACATGTACAAGGTATACAAGTACATGTACAAGGTATACAAGTACATGTACAAGGTATACAAGTACATGTACAAGGTATACAAGTACATGTACAAGGTATACAAGTACATGTACAAGGTATACCAGTACATGTACAAGGTATACAAGTACATGTACAAGGTATACAAGTACATGTACAAGGTATACCAGTACATGTACAAGGTATACAAGTACATGTACAAGGTATACAAGTACATGTACAAGGTATACCAGTACATGTACAAGGTATACAAGTACATGTACAAGGTATACAAGTACATGTACAAGGTATACAAGTACATGTACAAGGTATACCAGTACATGTACAAGGTATACAAGTACATGTACAAGGTATACAAGTACATGTACAAGGTATACAAGTACATGTACAAGGTATACAAGTACATGTACAAGGTATACAAGTACATGTACAAGGTATACCAGTACATGTACAAGGTATACAAGTACATGTACAAGGTATACAAGTACATGTACAAGGTATACCAGTACATGTACAAGGTATACAAGTACATGTACAAGGTATACAAGTACATGTACAAGGTATACAAGTACATGTACAAGGTATACAAGTACATGTACAAGGTATACAAGTACATGTACAAGGTATACAAGTACATGTACAAGGTATACAAGTACATGTACAAGGTATACAAGTACATGTACAAGGTATACAAGTACATGTACAAGGTATACAAGTACATGTACAAGGTATACAAGTACATGTACAAGGTATACAAGTACATGTACAAGGTATACAAGTACATGTACAAGGTATACAAGTACATGTACAAGGTATACAAGTACATGTACAAGGTATACAAGTACATGTACAAGGTATACAAGTACATGTACAATGTATACAAGTACATGTACAAGGTATACAAGTACGTGTACAAGGTATACCAGTACATGTACATGGTATACAAGTACATGTACAAGGTATACCAGTACATGTACTAGGCATACAAGTACGTGTACAAGGTACACCAGTACATGTACAAGGTATACCAGTACATGTACAAGGTATACAAGTACTTGTACAATGTATACAAGTACATGTACAAGGTATACCAGTACATGTACAAGGTATACAAGTACTTGTACAAGGTATACAAGTACATGTACAAGGTATACAGACCATAGCTGACATCAGTGACATACAATTATATGGAAAGTCCCTTGTTATGCTGAGCATTTCCCTCAAATTATGTTAGTTTTGTCCCAGGATGTGACCCACACCAGTCTACTAACACCCAGGATGTGACCCACACCAGTCTACTAACACCCAGGATGTGACCCACACCAGTCTACTAACACTCAGGATGTGACCCACACCAGTCTACTAATACTCAGGATGTGACCCACACCAGTCTACTAACACTCAGGATGTGACACATACCAGTCTACTAACACACAGGATGTGACCTACACCAGTCTACTAACACCCAGGATGTGACCCGCCCCAGTGCACTAACACCCAAGATGTGACCCACACCAGTGCACTAACACCCAGAATGTGACCCACACCAGTCCACTAACACTCAGGATGTGACCCACACCAGTCCACTAACACCCAGGATGTGACCCACACCTATCCACTAACACCCAGGATGTGACCCACACCAGTGCACTAACACCTAGGATGTGACCCGCACCAGTCCACTAACACCCAGGATGTGCCCCACACCAGTACACTAACACCCAGGATGTGACCCACACCAGTCCACTAACACCCAGGATATGACCCACACCAGTCCACTAACACCCAGGATGTGACCCACACCAGTGCACTAACACCCAGGATGTGATGTGACCCACACCAGTGCACTAACACCCAGGATATGACCCACACCAGTCCACTAACACCCAGGATGTGACCCACACCAGTGCACTAACACCCAGGATGTGATGTGACCCACACCAGTGCACTAACACCCAGGATGTGACCCTCACCAGTGCACTAACACCCAGGATGTGATGTGACCCACACCAGTGCATTAACACCCAGGATGTGATGTGACCCACACCAGTGCACTAACACCCAGGATGTGATGTTACCCACATCAGTGCATTAACACCCAGGATGTGATGTGACCCACACCAGTGCACTAACACCCAGGATGTGACCCACACCAGTGCACTAACACCCAGGATGTGATGTGACCCACACCAGTGCACTAACACCCAGGATGTGACCCACACCAGTCCACTAACACCCAGGATGTGCCCCACACCAGTACACTAACACCCAGGATGTGACCCACACCAGTGCACTAACACCCAGGATGTGACCCACACCAGTGCACTAACACCCAGAGAAAGAGAAAGAGAAAGAGAAAGAGAAAGAGAAAGAGAAAGAGAAAGAAAAGATCCGGGCAAGTCACGAATGTTCTGAAGTACTGAGCATTTGATACTGTAACGAATAGCGAAGAGATCTATAGAGACATAGCCACGACTAAGATTAATATTACGTCAGCTGTGTATACGGGATACTTAGACAAGACAGCATCTGTTAAGGCTAACTTACCTCCAAATGGTCCAAGTCTGACCGATACATCGTACTAAGCTTCTCTCTCCTATGTACGGGTTAGTTATATAGAGTGTGAAATCGGTAAGATAACCATGGTGAGAGAAGCTGCTGTCAGGGATGCAGATGCCACAAGATTTATCTCTGAAGTGGAAGTTTATGTCGATCCAACTCTGATATTTGCAATATCAAATATCACGTAGGAAAGAATTGTGAAACGTTAAAAGTATTAAATAAGTGAGTTTTTTCAGTTTCATAAGCAAGGGAACTTCAACTAGTAATTACATATCCGATTACCTTCTATATTTCATTTATTTTATAGTTATTTAAAAACAATGAAGCTAATCCGACCATTAAGGTATTGTATATTTTACCGACACTTCAAAAAAATATAGTCAGCTATTTTACAATGAAATAAATCGCTTACGTTTTTTTAATCTTATTTTCACAGAATTATTATGAGGCTCCAACGCAAGTTTCACCCAACAAATGCTGGTGACCTGGCCAGGTTCATGTACATGCGGGCTGCTGGTATGTCCTTCCGTGCCATCGCTCAGGCGACAGGCTTCACCGTGTCCACTGTGTACAAGTGGATACACAGTTGTCTACTATCAAGTACAAACACCTCAAAACCACGACAACATAAGCTTCTTAAATCACATGTAATAAAGAAAGTTGGTACTCGAACCAGTGCTCCACAACCTTCCAGTACTTATATCAACTGTGAATATTCCTACCCGTTCAGTAATATATACAAGAAGCCTCTCAGTTACAGGCGTGAAAACATGCCAAGCCCAGCCTCCCTCTCTAACTATTTACACTTCTGGGAGTCGCAAATAAGATTTGCACTGAATAAAAAAATTTCTTTATTACATCAGTGTTATGGAAAGATGCAAAGGTTGGATATACATTTTCGTTTGAGAATATTGGAAAATTTGCATCAGTGGTTATACTACATAGCCAGTCTGGAATTGTAACGATATTTCAGTAAACTGCAACAAAATTGGTCAAATTAAAATGCGACGTAACTGATTACTGTTCAGTGAGAGAGAGATTATATTATAACCTGGATGTAACTTCTCACAAAGTAATTAGTAACTAGAAAATGGTAATCCCATCTGATGAGGACGGATATATATATATTTAAATATAACACAGAACTTGAAAGAAGCAAAGTCCCTAAATAATTATTCGATTATTTTTCAGTGTATATTTACTTGACCTTAAAATAAAAAGTTGCTTTTTAAATATATTGCGAAACATGAGAGAGAAGTCATCAATATGAACACTGTTAACCTTCCTAAGTTTTCTGCAGTAACTTGATGAATATTGCACGTGTAGAACACCAGAGAATATTACACATGTACAACACCAGAGAATATTACACATGTACAACACCAGAGAATATTACACATCAACAACACCAGAGAATATTACACATGTACAACACCAGAGAATATTACACATCAACAACACCAGAGAATATTACACATGAACAACACCAGAGAATATTACACATGAACAACACCAGAGAATATTACACATGTACAACACCAGAGAATATTACACATGAACAACACCAGAGAATATTACACATGAACAACACCAGAGAATATTACACCTGAACAACACCAGAGAATATTACACATGAACAACACCAGAGAATATTACACATGTACAACACCAGAGAATATTACACCTGAACAACACCAGAGAATATTACACATGAACAACACCAGAGAATATTACACATGTACAACACCAGAGAATATTACACATGAACAACACCAGAGAATATTACACCTGAACAACACCAGAGAATATTACACATGAACAACACCAGAGAATATTACACATGTACAACACCAGAGAATATTACACATGTACAACACCAGAGAATATTACACATGTACAACACCAGAGAATATTACACATGTACAACACCAGAGAATATTACACATGTACAACACCAGAGAATATTACACCTGAACAACTCCAGAGAATATTACACATGTACAACACCAGAGGATATTACACATGTACAACACCAGAGAATATTACATATGTACAACACCAGAGAATATTACACATGTACAACACCAGAGAATGTTACACATGTACAACACCAGAGAATATTACACATGAACAACACAAGAGAATATTACACATGTACAACACCAGAGAATATTACACATGTACAACACCAGAGAATATTACACATGTACAACACCAGAGAATATTACACATGTACAACACCAGAGAATATTACACATGTACAACACCAGAGAATATTACACATGAACAACACAAGAGAATATTACACATGTACAACACCAGAGAATATTACACCTGAACAACACCAGAGAATATTACACATGTACAACACCAGAGAATATTACACCTGAACAACACCAGAGAATATTACACCTGAACAACACCAGAGAATATTACACATGAACAACACAAGAGAATATTACACATGTACAACACCAGAGAATATTACACCTGAACAACACCAGAGAATATTACACATGAACAACACCAGAGAATATTACACATGAACAACACAAGAGAATATTACACATGTACAACACCAGAGAATATTACACATGTACAACACCAGAGAATATTACACATGAACAACACCAGAGAATATTACACATGAACAACACAAGAGAATATTACACATGTACAACACCAGAGAATATTACACATGTACAACACCAGAGAATATTACACATATACAACACCAGAGAATATTACACATGTACAACACCAGAGAATATTACACATGTACAACACCAGAGAATATTACACATATACAACACCAGAGGATATTACATACCTGTCAGCATAGTTGCTGATCCCCTTATATGTGTTGTATAGCTTATCATAGTACCATCCATGTGCTTTATATAGAAGATCCCATAGGCCTGTGACTATATGACGTCACGGGATGCAGCGAGCGAGTGAGACGAGCTGCCCCGCTCTCAGTCGGCGCATAGGCATAGGAGAAGGCAGAACTCGGCAGGCTGGGCTCCATCTCCCATTACCACAGTCTGACAATATAGCGTTACCATCCAACAAGTGAGTTTACCTTATGCATCAATCTCCTACCGAACCCCACACGACATACCTACAACACCAGAGAATATTACACATGTACAACACCAGAGAATATTACATATGTACAACACCAGAGAATATTACACATGAACAACACCAGAGAATATTACACATGTACAACACCAGAGAATATTACATATGAATATTACACACGTACAACACCAGAGAATATTACACATGAACAACACCAGAGAATATTACATACCTACAACACCAGAGAATATTACACATGTACAAAACCAGAGAATATTACACATGTACAACACCAGAGAATTTTACACATGTACAACACCAGAGAATATTACATATGAACAACAGAGAATATTGCACATGTAGAACACCAGAGAATATTACACATGTACAACACCAGAGAATTTTATACATGTACAACACCAGAGAATATTACATATGAATATTACACACGTACAACACCAGAGAATATTACACATGAACTACACCAGAGAATATTACACATGTACAACACCAGAGAATATTACACATGTAAAACACCAGAGAATATTACATATGAACAACACCAAAGAATATTACACATGTATAACCCCAGAGGATATTACATACCTACAAAACCAGAGAATATTACACATGTACAACACCAGAGAATATTACACATGTGCAACACCAGAGAAAATTACACATGAACAACACCAGAGAATAATACACATGTGCAACACCAGACAATATTACACATGAACAACACCAGAGAATATTACACATGTACAACACCAGAGAATATTACACATGTAAAACACCAGAGAATATTACATATGAACAACACCAAAGAATATTACACATGTACAACCCCAGAGGATAATACATACATACAAAACCAGAGAATATTACACATGTACAACACCAGAGAATATTACACATGTGCAACACCAGAGAAAATTACACATGAACAACACCAGAGAATAATACACATGTACAACACCAGACAATATTACACATGAACAACACCAGAGAATATTACACATGTACAACACCAGAGAATATTACACATGTACAACACCAGAGAATATTACACATGATCAACACCAGAGAATATTACACATGTACAACACCAGAGAATATTACACATGTAAACAACAGAGAATATTACATATGAAAACACCAGAGAATATTACACATGTACAACACCAGAAAATATTACACATGACAAGAGAGAATATTACACATGACAACACCAGAGAATATTACACATGACAAGAGAGAATATTACACATGTACAACACCAGAGAATATTACACATGTACAACACCAGAGAATATTACACATGTACAACACCAGAGAATATTACACATGTACAACACCAGAGAATATTACACATGTACAACACCAGAGAATATTACACATGTACAACACCAGAGAATATTACACATGTACAACACCAGAGAATATTACATATGTACAACACCAGAGAATATTACACATGTACAACACCAGAGGATATTACATACCTACAACACCAGAGAATATCAAATATGTACAACACCAGAGAATATTACACATGTACAACACCAGAGAATATTACACATGTACAACACCAGAGAATATTACATACCTACAACACCAGAGAATATTACACTTGTACAACACCAGAGAATATTACACATGTACAACAACACCAGAGAATATTACACATGTACAACACAAGAGAATACTACATACCTACAACACCAGAGAATATTACACAGAGAATATTACACATGACAAGAGAAAATATTACACATGAACAACACCAGAGAATATTACACATGACAACACCAGAGAATATTACACATGACAACACCAGAGAATATTACACATGACAAGAGAGAATATTACACATGTGCAACACCAGAGAATATTACACATGTACAACACAAGAGAATACTACATACCTACAACACAAGAGAATATTACACATGAAAACACTAGAGAATATTACACAAGAAAACCCCAGAGAATATTACATATGAAAACACCAGAGAATATTACACATGTAAACAACAGAGAATATTACATATGAAAACACCAGAGAATATTACACATGTACAACACCAGAAAATATTACACATGAACAAGAGAGAATATTACACATGTACAACACCAGAGAATATTACACATGTACAACACCAGAGAATATTACATATGTACAACACCAGGGGATATTACACATACAACACCAGAGAATATTACAACACCAGAGAATATTACACATGTACAACAACAGAGAATATTAAACATGTACAACACCAGAGAATATTACACATGTACAACACCAGAGAATATTACACATGTACAACACAAGAGAATATTACACACAACACCAGAGAATATTACACATGTACAACACCAGAGAATATTACACATGTACAACACCAGAGAATATACACATACAGAGAATATACACATGTACAACACCAGAGAATATTACACATGTACAATGAACAACACCAGAGAATATTACATACATGAACAACACCAGAGAATATTACACATGTAAAACACCAGAGAATATTACACATGTACAACACCAGAGAATATTACACATGTACAACACCAGAGAATATTACACATGTACAACACCAGAGAATATTACACATGTACAACACCAGAGAATATTACACATGAATATTACACATACAACACCAGAGAATATTACACATGTACAACACCAGAGAATATTACACATGTACAACACCAGAGAATATTACACATGTACAACACCAGAGAATATTACACATGTACAACACCAGAGAATATTACACATGTACAACACCAGAGAATATTACACATGTACAACACAAGAGAATATTACATACCTACAACACCAGAGAATATTACACATGAAAACACCAGAGAATATTACACATGAAAACACCAGAGAATATTACACATGAAAACACCAGAGAATATTACACATGAAAACACCAGAGAATATTACACATGTACAACACAAGAGAATATTACACATGACAAGAGAAAATATTACACACGTACAACACCAGAGAATATTACACATGACAACACCAGAGAATATTACACATGAACAACACCAGAGAATATTACACATGTACAACACCAGAGAATATTACACATGTACAACACCAGAGAATATTACACATGTACAACACCAGAGAATATTACACATGTACAACACCAGAGAATATTACACATGTACAACACCAGAGAATATTACACATGTACAACACCAGAGAATATTACACATCAACAACACCAGAGAATATTACACATGTACAACACCAGAGAATATTACACATGTACAACACCAGAGAATATTACACATGAACAACACCAGAGAATATTACACATGAACAACACCAGAGAATATTACACATGTACAACACCAGAGAATATTACACATGTACAACACCAGAGAATATTACACATGTACAACACCAGAGAATATTACACATGTACAACACCAGAGAATATTACACATGTACAACACCAGAGAATATTACACATGAATATTACACATGTACAACACCAGAGAATATTACACATGTACAACACCAGAGAATATTACACATGTACAACACCAGAGAATATTACACATGTACAACACCAGAGAATATTACACATGTACAACACCAGAGAATATTACACATGAATATTACACATGTACAACACCAGAGAATATTACACATGTACAACACCAGAGAATATTACACATGAATATTACACAACAACCAGAGAATATTACACATGTACAACACCAGAGAATATTACACATGAACAACACCAGAGAATATTACACATGAACAACACCAGAGAATATTACACATGTACAACACCAGAGAATATTACACATAACAACACCAGAGAATATTACACATGAACAACACCAGAGAATATTACACATGTACAACACCAGAGAATATTACACATGTACAACACCAGAGAATATTACACATGTACAACACCAGAGAATATTACACATGTACAACACCAGAGAATATTACACATGTACAACACCAGAGAATATTACACATGTACAACACCAGAGAATATTACACATGTACAACACCAGAGAATATTACACATGTACAACACCAGAGAATATTACACATGTACAACACCAGAGAATATTACACATGTACAACACCAGAGAATATTACACATGTACAACACCAGAGAATATTACACATGTACAACACCAGAGAATATTACACATGTACAACACCAGAGAATATTACACATGTACAACACCAGAGAATATTACACATGTACAACACCAGAGAATATTACACATGAACAACTCCAGAGAATATTACACATGTACAACACCAGAGAATATTACACATGTACAACTCCAGAGAATATTACACATGTACAACACCAGAGAATATTACACATGAACAACACCAGAGAATATTACACATGTACAACACCAGAGAATATTACACATGAACAACACCAGAGAATATTACACATACAACACCAGAGAATATTACACATGAACAACACCAGAGAATATTACACATGTACAACACCAGAGAATATTACACATGATACAACACCAGAGAATATTACACATACAACACCAGAGAATATTACACATGAACACCACCAGAGAATATTACACATGTATTACACATGAACAGCTCCAGAGAATATTACACATGTACATCTACAGAGAATATTACACATGAACAACACCAGAGAATATTACACATGAACAACACCAGAGAATAATACACATGAACAACACCAGATAATATTACACATGTACAACACCAGAGAATATTACACACGTACAACACCAGAGAATATTACACATGTACAACACCAGAGAATATGTCACATGTACAACACCAGAGAATATTACACATGAACAACACCAGAGAATATTACACATGTACAACACCAGAGAATATTACACATGAACAGCTCCAGAGAATATTACACATGAACAACACCAGAGAATATTACACATGAACAACACCAGAGAATAATACACATGAACAACACCAGATAATATTACACATGTACAACACCAGAGAATATTACACATGAACAGCTCCAGAGAATATTACACATGAACAACACCAGAGAATATTACACATGTACAACACCAGAGAATATTACACATGAACAGCTCCAGAGAATATTACACATGAACAACACCAGAGAATATTACACATGTACAACACCAGAGAATATTACACATGAACAGCTCCAGAGAATATTACACATGAACAACACCAGAGAATATTACACATGTACAACACCAGAGAATATTACACACGTACAACACCAGAGAATATTACACACGTACAACACCAGAGAATATTACACACGTACAACACCAGAGAATATTTTACAAACTGTAGTTGTGTCATCACATCAGACTTAATTAATCAAACACAGATGTTGTAAATGTGTTATATTTACAACTTGTCGCAGTTGTATCATCTGTTTAATAAACTAAATGAATTTTAAATGTTTATTATTTATCTGTTAAATAATATTCTCGAAATACGACCTTTAAAAGCTTCTCAAATTTCTCTCTTTTCTTTACCAACTCTCTGATTTATTTCGTTCATAACTTGAGAATACATCATATAATCTGCTCCAGATGTTCAACACTTGTGTACTATAACGAGGACCTAATTCTTGAACATGAATGGTATAAAATACTGACAAGCAGAAGACTTAGACACAAATTCGACACTATATATATATATATATATATATATATATATATATATATATATATATATATATATATATATATATATATATATATATATATATATATAGATTTATTTACAATATATACTAAACAAACACAGTGAAATATATATCAGAATGATTTTGGCGAAATATATACGTTATTTATATATATATTTAAGCCAAGATAGCAATATATATATATATATATATATATATATATATATATATATATATATATTTATATATATATATATATATATATATATATCTACCTATATATATGTATATATACGTAGATAGATAAATAGATAGATATCCGGGTAGGAAATATGCACAGCTTTCAAGAATATGGATGAAAATATCCAAAATTTAACTCTATCATGATGTGAAAATTATTGTACAAAGATACTCAGTTATTAGTTGGTTTTTCATATATTTTGAATCAAAAGTCATGGTTGAGTTATTTTGTTAAAACTAAACAGCAAAATTTTTCAAATGAGCTAGGATATATAATTCAACACGGAAATAGTATATATTTATATTCCTAGTCATGAGGAATATAGATATATACCAAGTCATGATCACCACATATATACCACTTACTTTCTTCTTCTTCTCGATGTTATATTCCAATAATACACTTTTAATATTTATTATTGTATTTTGAGTAAAATTACTGTCTACTATATATAAAAAAAAGATGTATAGATTAAACAAACTATGATCATTTTCTACTGTATTAAGTAGTGTGTAAGCCATTAAGTCTGCCCATAAAGGCTAGGCATAATAGTGGCTCTTTGTGTTGCAACTCATTATTGTAATTTCAGAATCTCAATGCAATCTTGCAAAGAAATAAAATCGTTTTTTTTTTTGTTTGGTTTTATTTTGATGCGCCGGTACTCCCTTGGCCCAGGCTTTTCCAAGTGGTGGCCCGGCTTTCGTTTCCTTTCTCGGGAGTATCTCAGACTAATGTCTGCCATGGTGGGAGGTACAAGTACCTCCTCATCGTCGGGGCCAATTGTCCCCAGGCCTAGCCACATTCCCCGCCCTCACGGGGCTCGTAGGGAGAAGCTAGGCCTCTCTGGTCTGCCATCTTCCCCGCCCCAAGGAGGCTAATGGGAATTGCAGTCTTGTGAGCTGCTGGTGGTAGCAAGCTCTGGCTTAGGCACCTACCCTGCCCTAGAAGGGCTGTGCATGGTGTCGATCCTTTTAGTAGTTAGGTTAGGTAAGGTTCGTCAGGAAACAGAACAAGTGTTTCCTGACGCGGGTCTTTTGGTCATCTGACCGAGGCCTAGTAGTCGTTTTTTTTTTTTTGCCGGTACTCTCCCGGCCCGGGTCTTTTCCAAGCAGTGGTGACCCGGCCTTGACTCCCTATCTCGGGAGTGTCTCCAGGCCTAAGTGTCCCATGGGAGGAGGTACAAGTACCCCCTCATCTTTGGGACCAACTGTCCCAAGGCCTAGCCACATTCCCCGCCCTCACGAGGCTCGTAGGGAGAAGCTAGGCCTCTGGTCTGCCATCTGCCCCGCCCTAAAGGGGCTCGTGGGGATGGCAGTCTTATGAGCAGCAGATGGTAGCAAGTTCAAGCTCTCGTCGTTAGGTTAGGTTAGGTAAAGATTAGCCGGTATTCTCCCGGCCCGGGCCTTGTCCAAGTGGTGGCCCGGCCTTGGCTCCCTCTTTAGGGAGTGTCTGAGACCTAAGTCTCCCATGGGAGGAGGCACAAGTACCTCCTCATCTTTGGGACCAACTGTCCCCAGGCCTAGCCACAAGCTAGGCCTCTCTGGTCTGCCATCCCCGCCCCAAGGGGGCAAATGGGAATGACAGTCTTATGAGCTAAAGGCTCGGGCTCAGGCACCTACCCTACCCTAGAAGGGCTGGGCATGGTGTCGATGAGCTCTCGTCGTGTGTCAAAATATTCCATATACAAACATGGCAGGTTATTGTTAATTATAATTTAAATCTATATTAAAATTAATTAATAAAAATAGTGGTCCAGGTACATCATAGGATTTTCTTATCTAAATATATTTTGCAAATTTCCTGTAACCTATCTTCTTATATTCTATGGTTTATAAGCATCGTTTTGCAAGGTCGTAGCGAGAGTGATACCTGAGACCACAGCTGCCAAGACACGACAATGATGGCGACTGCTGTTATAACAACAAGTTGTGTAATGTTACAACTTATTACTGAAACAACATTGTCACTTGGCTTCTGGAACTTGGTGATGTTTGCTCCACCTGACTTTGGTAAGTGATATACAAAAATAATTTGATGCTCTGAAAAAGGGGAGAATCAAATTTAAATATTTGTCTTATATACTTAAAACTTTTTTATCAATGCCCAAAACCATGATCACTTGTTGAAGGAAGATAATATTTTGTGTTTCTTTAATGACAACAATAAATTTTTGTTAGATATATATTTCTTAGCAATATTTCTTAAGATAAACAAAACTGAGAGTGATTAATATATAGTATTAATTTAACACAGTATATTGTACTATGTTCAGAGACTTATGATGTTATGACTGGAGTTTGGTCACTGGGAGTGTCCACTGAAGTGTACCTGGATCACCACTGTGGAAACCACTGGAACAATGTTGATATCTCTCAGTCTTCACTCACTGATAACAACTCCTACAATAAACACAAACCCGCATGTCTCTGGTCAACAATTGACTGGTCTTTCTTATACGGACGAGAACCTCTTCCACGACACTCCATGGCAGTGCTGGTGGTAGGACCACCTGACTGGGTACACATGGCTGCTGTACAGGTAAGTCTACTTAAGATTTTCCAAACACTTGAAAAACAGAAACGAGAAAATGAAACATTAAAATGGTAAATAAAAATCTTCTGTAATCAAGTACCAATAGTTAATATACTAACAAATATCAAAAGAAAAGACAACTATTTAATATATATATATATATATATATATATATATATATATATATATATATATATATATATATATATATATATATATATATATATATATATATATATATATGCAATAAGATCACAGTAAACAGGCGATTTTAAAATATGCGAAACAATCACTGTGAAAGAGTAGTGAAATTCAAAGCGCTTTCGTGACTACTCACATTGTCAAGGAACTATGAAAGTAATACATCAAAGGAAGGCAATTAAAGGGCTTAGACTACACCTCACAGTCAACTCCCACAACAAAGAAACACCTGACGCGGGACAATACCTGACTCGTAAGAAAAGAGGAACCCACCAACAAATTATTCTACCCAAGAAATAAGGTTTATTATTTGTCCAATGTATTATTAAACTCTAACCAAATTTTATTAATTATAAAAGAATCTAATTTATACAAACCAAAGGAAATATTCATATTATTTTCAAAACTGATTTTATGAAACAAGATTCAATTATATTCCTGTCGACCATGGACTTGCTTGATAGTACTTTCTCAACTTTTTGAAAATCAATTGGATGGTTAAAATCTCTTACATGAATAAATAGAGCATTGGAATCTTGTCCAGTTCTAATGTTATATTTATGTTGTTTTAATCTTAGTTCGAGATTTTTACCAGTTTGACCGTAATAAACTTTATCGCAAATTTTACAAGGAATCTTATAGACACATCCATCAGCATTTTGGGAGGAATTCTTTATCAAAAGTTTTTTTACTGTATCAAGATTTTTAAATACAACTTTAATATTAAAAGTTGGTTGATATGCCTTCTCTTCTTAAGACTTTTATTATTAAAGTTGTATTCAAAAATCTTGATACAGTAAAAAACTTTTGATAAAGAATTCCCCCCAAAATGCTGACGGATGTGTCTATAAGATTCCTTGTAAAATTTGCGATAAAGTTTATTATGGTCAAACTGGTAAAAGTCTCGAACTAAGATTAAAACAACATAAATATAGCATTAGAACTGGACAAGATTCCAATGCTCTATTTATTCATGTAAGAGATTTTAACCATCCAATTCATTTTCAAAAAGTTGAGAAAGTAGTATCAAGTAAGTCCATGGTCAACAGGAATATAATTGAATCTTGTTTCATAAAAAGCAGTTTTGAAAATAATGTGAATATTTCCTTAGGTTTGTATAAATTAGATTCTTTTATACTTAATAAAATTAGGTTAGAGTTTAATAATGCATTGGACAAATAATAAATCTTATTTCTTGGGTAGAATAACTATGTATAGTTCCTGCCTCCACTACATCACTACCCAGACTATTCCCCTTCCTGACAACTCTATGACTGAAGAAATACTTCCTAACATCCCTGTGGCTCATCTGAGTTCTCAACTTCCAGTTGTGACCTCTTGTTGCTGTGTCCCATCTCTGGAACATCCTGTCTCTGTCCTCCTTGTCAATTCCTCTCAGTATTTTATATGTTGTTATCATGTCCCCCCTATCTCTCCTGTCCTCCAGTGTCGTCAGGTTGATTTCCCTTAACCTCTCCCTGTAAGACTTGTGTTGTAGCTCCTGGACTAATTTCTGTTTATTTTAATTATAGTGTATAAAACCTCTGAGTATTTATTTATTGTTAGGCTATAAAAGAGATGGTATGAATGGGGAGGAATAACTGAGGTTGGATAAAACAGAAGAGGGATAGTGATAAAAGAGTATGGATAGAGAATAAGTGAGGTGGGGAGGATGGGGATAGTGTAGGACAGAGGTTGGAATGGACAGTGGAAGAGGTTATAGGTAGAGAGGAATTTCAGGTAAAGTGACTTAGACTTTCTAACAACTATGAGTTTGTTTTCTTTTTCTCACTTAGTAACGGATGTTAGAAAAAAATTATATTGAATCTGTAATAAACATTGTTGGGAATTAATATTTAATAGAAAAATACCTTCAAATTATTTTCTTTCAGCTTCTCTCTAGGAATATATTTGGAAGTGTAAGTATTAATTTTCCGGATGTTTACTTATACAAAATAAGATAATTTGATATTAAAAATTATGTTATAAATCCACCGTTCAATGTTTTTCTTTCCTGCCAACTGATTTTTTTTTATTACTCGCTTCTTAAAAAATGACTGTTGTTTCTTGCTGATATATTCTCGACATTAAATAAATGACATATTTTCACTGTTATTCGAACACTTTTTCACGAATTTCTCTGCAGTGTCAACTTATTAGGTAATGGATGTTACTAAGGTAATCACACCTGCAGCTGGACACACTGATGCTGGCACCAGTGGGAGGTAACATCTTGGCAAGACATTTATCAGTCGCTTCACAAAATATTACTTCTGTCTCTTGTTGATATATCCTCGACACCTAATTATATGACACATTATCACTGTTATTCAGACACTTCAAGAAGTACATTCCAGTGTTAACTTAATTACTAGACGATGGATATTACTTATTTAATCCGCAGATGGACACACTGATGCTGGCACCAGTGGGAGGTAACATCTTGGCAAGACATTTATCAGTCGCTTCACAAAATATTACTTCTGTCTCTTGTTGATATATCCTCGACACCTAATTATATGACACATTATCACTGTTATTCAGACACTTCAAGAAGTACATTCCAGTGTTAACTTAATTACTAGACGATGGATATTACTTATTTAATCCGCAGATGGACACACTGATGCTGGCACCAGTGGGAGGTAACATCTTGGCAAGACATTTGTGTCCTAACATCCCACTAGCAGTACGTTTAGTGGTTTTAGAGGAACATAATGACAAGGTGAGTATAATGTTCTCTAACAAAATACTTACTGATCATTATTTATTTAATATTTTTGGACATATCACATCTGATATCCTTTCTTATCAAATCACTTGTACATATTTACTGAATAATGACTGTTTTTGTTAATGTTTGGATGATTGTTATTGTAGGAAGGTAAAAGGAGGTGTAGAGGAGTGTTGAAGGAAGCCAGACTGGCTGATGGTGGTAACTATGTGCTGAGTACTGTAGGATGCTTGTACCAAGGTCACCTACTTCATGCACCTTCCCTCCTACGTCCTATAACCTCTTTGAAAGGCAGGATGCTTAACATTGCATACACTAAGGTAATGTTACACATAAAAATTATGAATTCTTGGGTCACAATGTCACGCCTATAAAAGTTATTTTTAACCCCATGCATTCACTGATTCCACTGAGAGATCTTTTGTAACAGCCACCTCCCATTCCCAGCAACCATCTCCCTTCCATTTATTCCCAATAATTTTTACCCTACATCACTCCACACCCATTGTCCCACCCCCTTACAGTGCTGGATCCTCCCAACAACCAGCCATTACCCCTCACCCTCAACCCTCACCTCTGTTACCAGCTCTTGCACTGACGCATGGACAAGAACTAGAACAGTCTATAAAACACAGAACAATAACAGGAAGGAAATAGTTTGGTATACTAAGCAAAACTGATAAAAATTATTAGTGAAGATGGATAGAATACACGGTGGAGGGATTCCCAAATATTATAGCAATAACAGAGGAAGATCGTGTGATAATAAATTCAATATTCCCAGAATGATATCAAATAAGAAATAACAGAGGAAACATAGGAGATGGGAAACATAGGAGATGGAGGAGTAGGTCATTCTTTAAGGAGTTTAGTAGAAAAGTGTAGAGGACCTGAATATCTACATAACAGATACACTAAGAACTGAGGGGAGCCAAGGGGATGATAATATTGACAAACAACCCACCGCTAAACAGTAGTTCAAACAGGAATACATATGTTTATTAACAGGACTATGGTGGACATGATAGCAGAGGTTGCTAGAAGAGCCAACATGGGCAGTGCAAAACTACTGATGAAGGGAGACTTCATAAAGAATTAGTTCGGGAAAGTTTGGAGCCTGACTGGTGACCTAAAACATTGCGAGCTAAGAGATTGTGAGACAGAATATCATTATCCACAGCTATAAGATGGTACATGATCTAGTTTTCGCCTCAAGTGGTTTTCATGTAAGGGACCTGGAATATTAGAGTCATCTTGCTGCTAGTGACTATGTAATGTTGAGAACGTGGAGAGGAAGTGTATGTGGAGAAAAACACTGAAGGTGAACGATACAAATCTGGTTTCAACAGAGAATATGATGCCATGTGACAATACCTAAACAGAGAACTAGACGAAAAAGCAGCGTAGAAAACATTGAAGCTGAACAGTGATTGGAAGAATAAAGTCATTGCCAGGAACACTCATATAACAGTCTCTTGTTTACAAGAAGGTGCAAGGATGCTGAAGGAAGAGCAGAAAACATTGAACGTCAGAGAATATGGAAGCAAGCATAAGGGCCATAAATGAAAATATAATCTTAAGAAGCATGACTGATCGACAATTTAAGAATAATATTACATCAATAGCTAAATTTGAGCCATAATTCATGTATGGCTACTTCAGAAAGAAGACACCTATGTAGGACTAAGCAAAAAGTCTGAAGAAAGAAGGGGAACTCTCTAGGAATAACCAGGAACTTAGCGAGGAACTGGACAACAGATACAAGGAAGTATTTACAGTGGAATCATGAACAATACCTGCGAGTTAAAGTATCAGAGAGCATCAATGAGCAACAGCCAACAGCACAATTCAAACAAGAGGAAAGAGAAAGAAATGGTTGAGCAAGCAACATTCTTTGAAGGCACTGAAACCAGACCACATTCGTCTGTAGGTTCTGTGAGAGGAAGGGAGAGAACCATGTGATCCACTAGCGTTAATCTCCAACAGTTCATCTGAAAGATGGAAGCTGCCAAAGATCCGGAAAATAAAAAATGTTGCTTCAGTATTTAAAAAAACGGGGGGAGAGACGAGTGGCATTGAACGACAGATCATCGTGACTCTCATGGACAGTATATAAGGACACGGAGAAGATTATAAGGTGAAGAATAATGAAGCAACTACAAAGGAGAGGATTTAAAAACAAGAAAATAGTTTTCAAAACAAATCCTTTTTTAACAAATCTGCTAAATGACAAGGTAACGAAATAAAGACAATAGAGAGGGATGGGTAGATTGTACATTTTTTCAATGTAAGACGGAGTTCAATACAATTCTCCACACTTATGCAGCATATGGAAATCTTTATTCAGGAAACGTTTCGCCACACAGTGGCTTCATCAGTCCAATACAAAGAGGAAGGCGTAAGGAGAGGAGGAGAATGAGGTAATCAGTCCCTCAACCTGGAGTCGATGTGTTCAGTCCATCAATCTTGTAGAGACTGATTACCTCATTCTCCTCCTCTCCTTACACCTTCCTCTTTGTACTGGACTGATGAAGCCACTGTGTGGCGAAACGTTTCCTGAATAAAGATTTCCATATGCTGCATAAGTGTCTCAATCTTCAACTTGTCGGTTTTTCAAACCATTCATCACAGTTCTCCACGATGAACCGAGACAAATGCAGGAGAATCAGGCAGGAAAAGAATCATAGTGAATTGACTAATAATTAATATGAAATAAATATCGAGTTATTGTTTTTTTATGGGCCAGTGTGATGACTGGGTTCCCACAATCACCAGTACCTGGATCACTACTGTTTCCTTTATATATAGTTAACGTGAGAGAAGAATTAGAGGTGTCCCTGTTCGCAGGTGATATGAAACTAATTAACAAATATAAACAGTAGCAGAGAAGGATATACTACACATCCCTCTGGAAAACCTATAAGATGGGATTGATAGGTGGCTATAAAAAATTTATTCCAACAAATAGAAAATTATAATAATATGAGAAAGGCAAAGACAACCGGCAATAAAGTACAGACTCAGGTGACAAAATCTGCAAACCTTCTTGAAAGATGACTTTGTGGTAAGCATATTCCAAATAACTACTGTAACAAATGAATAGCTGGCAGATTTAAGGGCAGATTTCAAGAACCTCTGTAAGGAAGCTGACGACTCTAGACTCGGCATCTGTCAGGTCCATCTCGGAGTACGCAACATTAATACTGAACCAGCAGTTTACAAAGCATATAAAGAAGCAGTAAAAAGCGCAAAGATTAGCAACGAAATCAGTCCCAGAGATGAGGGTATTAGCAATGAGGAGAGGCCAGAAGAGCTGAGGCTAATAGGAGAGGAGAAAAGAACCAGCAGAGACATGAATTTGATACACAAAATAGAGAAAGTGACAGGGTTGACAGTTTGACTTTGTTTGAGGTACACAAGAATACAATTGACTTTAGGAATCACTTCTTTAGCCTTACAGTTTTCAAGAAGTGGAATGACTTAAATAGTGAATCAGTAAAGGCAGGATTCATCCATAGTTTAAAAATCGTTATAATAGGGCTTATGCAGCCAGGAGAGAGTGAACAGTAGCAGCCAGTAGAGAGGCGAGACCAGAAGCTGAGATTTGACCCCTGCTACCACAATTAGGTGAGTATTCAGAGGCATTACTAAGGAAAACGAACGGAACTTGGGAGATCACAAGAAGCTGATGATTAAATTAGTGGAGATGATAGCAATGAGGTATGAGATAGAGACTAAACTAAATACAACAGGTGGAGAGACAGAAGGAAGGGCATAGAAAAAGAGTCCTCTGTGGAGAAGCTTTCTTGCAACTGGGAGAGGAATGAGACGATGTGAGGTACTGCAAAAGACACTGGAGGAAAATTATGAAGGGAGTTAGTCACTGATAATTCATCGTCTTCAGGAGACCAGAAAGTCAATTTATGAGGAATCGGCAGCGAATGATAAGAAAGAGTCATAATATCATTGAAGAGATTGGCATTGAAGTTGAGGTGGCAATTATTCAGAGAATTTGGACTTACAAATGGAAAAAAAAACATAGGTAAAATTGATTCTTGTATTAAAATGGCAAATTATTGTTGCTTAAGATCAAAACTACTGTTGAGGAAGATGGGAAGTTATGTGTACCTCGAACACGACAAAAATGTACAGGAGAGGGAACCACCGTGGAAGAGACAAAGAGAAAAGTGAAAATAGACAGCAAAACCACTGAGCACAATACTGGAGGACACCCAAATCCAGCACCTCACGGAAGCACCGCACTCAGGGCCAAACAATCCCTCAAACATCATTCCTCCTGCCCACACAACCACAATAAATCAAAATAACTCATACCAAACTCACGCTCCTTATCCTCAACACTTACAACTTCATTCCTAATCCGCCTGTGGAGGATCCTTTCTGACAGTCAACACCCACACTGTTATGTTTGTAGAAGCAATAATAATAACATCGTAATACTCAGAAGATCCTGATCACAACATAAAAACAAATGACGATCAAGAAAAAATAAAATAACATAGGATTTAATTCTCTCACTGATCCAGACACCTTATATTCTTTTCCTTCTAAATTGTATTATTCAAATTCAAGGATTATCTTATCAAACTAACTTTTAAATCTAACCTATCCGAAGGTTTAACCACTCTTCTCAAACGACTGAGATAAGAAGGTTTGGGGTTATTCTGAGGTGCAAGCTCTTCCCTCACACTGCTCTTGTTATTTACAAGGCTCCCAGGAGGATCTTCCTACACACAGTTCATTACCACTATTATCTATTGTGGGCAGTTCTTCTGGCCATAAAGGTGTCCGGTTCCTATACTGTCCAGGAATTACCACCTCACTTCTTACAGCTTCTGGCCATACCACGGGCGGGATTTGAACCCGTGGTCAGAGAGTCTCAAAACTAGTGGCTAGCTGGTCCAGTGGCTAACGCGACGGTCTGGAGTTTTGAGACTATCTGACCGCGAGTTCAAATCCCGCCCGTGGTATGGTTCGTTTGCAATCGTGTCATTACGATTTCGTGAGTCAAGTACAGCTTCTGGTACTGTTGGGATGAGTGTTTTCTCTCACTCCTAAACAATGGCATGGGTTGATCTTTGTCTTTTCCATATCATATTACCAAATACCTTAATTTATACTTTATAATTCCTAATCGCTATTATCCCTACAACATTTCCATCTACCCAAGACAAACTGCGTCAGTTTTGTCCCAGGATGCGACCCACATCAGTCCACTAACACCCAGGTACTCATTTTACTGATGGGTGAACAGAGACAACCGGTGTAAAGAAACTCACCAATGTTTCCAACCCTTGCCAGGAATCGAGCCCGGATCCTCGCAGTGTGAAGCCAAAGCTTTTCCAACAAGCCACAGTGGCACAGTATAAAGTCAAATAGTTACATTCTTCTTACACCACCCAAATTGAATATTATTTATAAGATGTGATAACCCAACATATTTCCCAGACATCTTACAAAGAAACTCTAGTAATACAGTGGACCCCCGGTTAACGATATTTTTTCACTCCAGAAGTATGTTCAGGTGCCAGTACTGACCGAATTTGTTCCCATAAGAAATATTGTGAAGTAGATTAGTCCATTTCAGACCTCCAAACATACACGTACAAACGCACTTACATAAATACACTTACATAATTGGTCGCATTCGGAGGTAATCGTTATGCGGGGGTCCACTGTATTACGTATTTCATTGGTGTACCTGACTCTAAACTATGATCTTCAACATATAAATTACTTAACACATCTGCAATAACATTTTCATTTCCAGCCTTAAATAACAACTTATAATAATACTGAGTTAATAACACAGCCCAAAGCTAAATTCTGGCATTTTCATTTGCTGGAATATGGTTTATGATCTATTTGAGGAACAAACTTTTTTCCTAGCAAGAAATATCTAGGTTTCTTACTAGCAAACATTGAAGGTAATCTTTCATGGACAAGTTGAGAATAATAGCAAAATAAAGAGGTGTTTCTCCTGGGCATTTACTTACGTTCTTGATCAACACACATCCAACACATTCACAGGAGCATCAATCTTAATTATTAATGGTTTTTCTCCTGTAAAATTAGTCAACAAGGTTGAACACTATGAGCCTATGTTTTAAATCTTTCAACAGCTCCGTCTTCCACTTCAGACCACTCAAAATTAGCCCCTTTTTTCAATAACTCTTACATTGGTGCCAAAATAAGAGAGAAATTCCTAATAAATTTACAACTTTCTGTCTGGACAAAGAACCTCAGTCATTTTAGGATAAGATATAATACCTGCTAGACTCCAGGCGGACACCAACCAAATCTTTAAATGGCCCGCAGAAAACATTAAGTTAATTGAAGAGAATTTTTAACTTCTCAGATATGGAAAACTTGAGGAAATTAAAACTTTATTAGGGTATAAAACAAATTCTAATCACACAATTGAACGATAAATAATGTGAAGGGTCAATATTGATCAAGACTACGCGTTCGTGGTTACAGTAACATAAAATATTGCTTGCTGGGCTAGTGCACCAAACAGGGAGGAGAATGAAATTAGCTCAAAGGCACCCACATCACCATATGTCCTCGGACCATGGATAACACATCCAGCTTGGCTGGGTGCTTGTTTCTTGTAGGATTTGGTGGTCGTTTGAGTTAGAGCATCATGTGATTGTCGCTTACCATGAGGCGGGCCAAAACATATATATATATATATATACATATATGTCGTGCCGAATATGTAAAACTGGTCAATTAGCAAGAACTCATTTAAAATTAAGTCCTTTCTGAAATTTTCTCTTATACGTTTAAAGATATATATTTTTCATTAATGTTAATGTAAACAAATTTTAATTTTGCTCCAAAAGAATCTTAGAAAACTTACCTAACCTTATTATAACAAGAACAATTTTTTTTAGCCTAATCCAACTAAATATATTTTAAATACGTTTACAATAATTTAATACTAAACAAACACAGTGAAATATATTTTTTTCGTTAGGTTCAGAATGATTTTGGCGAAATTATTGCATACACAAATTTTCACTTGTCCTATATGGCAAGATGAGCGTTGCTATTTAAGCCAAGATGGCAAGTTCTGCCTATTCGGCACGACATATATATATATATATATATATATATATATATATATATATATATATATATATATATATATATATATATATATATATATATATATATATATATATATGTATATATATATATATGTATCTTTCTTTCAACACACCGGCCGTATCCCACCGAGGCGGGGTGGCCCAAAAGAAAAAACGAAAGTTTCTCCTTTTACATTTAGTAGTAATATATACAGGAGAAGGGGTTACTAGCCCCTTGCTCTCTGCATTTTAGTCGCCTCTTACAACACGCATGGCTTACAGAGGAAGAATTCTGTTCCACTTCCCCATGGAGGTAAGAGGAAATAAACAAGAACAAGAACTAGAAAGAAAATAGAAGAAAACCAAAAGGGGTGTGTATATATATGCTTGTACATGTATGTGTAGTGTGACCTAAGTGTAAGTAGAAGTAGCAAGACGTACCTGAAATCTTGCATGTGTATGAGACAGAAAAAAAAAACACCAGCAATCCTACCATCATGTAAAACAATTACAGGCTTCAGTTTTACACTCACTTGGCAGGACTGTAGTACCTCCCTGGGTGGTTGCTGTCTACCAACCTACTACCACAGGACTGTAGTACCTCCCTGGGTGGTTGTTGTCTACCAACCTACTACCACAGGACGGTAGTACCTCCCTGGGCGGTTGCTGTCTACCAACCTACTACCACAGGATGGTAGTACCTCCCTGGGTGGTTGTTGTCTACCAACCTACTACCACAGGATGGTAGTACCTCCCTGGGTGGTTGTTGTCTACCAACCTACTACCACAGGACGGTAGTACCTCCCTGGGTGGTTGTTGTCTACCAACCTACTACCACAGGACGGTAGTACCTCCCTGGGCGGTTGCTGTCTACCAACCTACTACCACAGGATGGTAGTACCTCCCTGGGTGGTTGTTGTCTACCAACCTACTACCACAGGATGGTAGTACCTCCCTGGGTGGTTGTTGTCCACCAACCTACTACCACAGGACGGTAGTACCTCCCTGGGTGGTTGTTGTCTACCAACCTACTACCACAGGACGGTAGTACCTCCCTGGGCGGTTGCTGTCTACCAACCTACTACCACAGGATGGTAGTACCTCCCTGGGTGGTTGTTGTCTACCAACCTACTACCACAGGATGGTAGTACCTCCCTGGGTGGTTGTTGTCTACCAACCTACTACCACAGGATGGTAGTACCTCCCTGGGTGATTGTTGTCTACCAACCTACTACCACAGGATGGTAGTACCTCCCTGGGTGGTTGTTGTCTACCAACCTACTACCACAGGACGGTAGTACCTCCCTGGGCGGTTGCTGTCTACCAACCTACTACCACAGGACGGTAGTACCTCCCTGGGCGGTTGCTGTCTACCAACCTACTACCACAGGACGGTAGTACCTCCCTGGGTGGTTGTTGTCTACCAACCTACTACCACAGGACGGTAGTACCTCCCTGGGTGGTTGCTGTCTACCAACCTACTACCACAGGACGGTAGTACCTCCCTGGGCGGTTGCTGTCTACCAACCTACTACCACAGGACGGTAGTACCTCCCTGGGTGGTTGTTGTCTACCAACCTACTACCACAGGACGGTAGTACCTCCCTGGGTGGTTGTTGTCTACCAACCTACTACCACAGGATGGTAGTACCTCCCTGGGTGGTTGTTGTCTACCAACCTACTACCACAGGATGGTAGTGCCTCCCTGGGTGGTTGCTGTCTACCAACCTACTACCCCAGGATGGTAGTACCTCCCTGGGTGGTTGCTGTCTACCAACCTACTACCACAGGACGGTAGTACCTCCCTGGGTGGTTGTTGTCTACCAACCTACTACCACAGGACGGTAGTACCTCCCTGGGTGGTTGCTGTCTACCAACCTACTACCACAGGATGGTAGTACCTCCCTGGGTGGTTGCTGTCTACCAACCTACTACCACAGGACGGTAGTAGCTCCCTGGGTGGTTGCTGTCTACCAACCTACTACCACAGGACGGTAGTACCTCCCTGGGTGGTTGTTGTCTACCAACCTACTACCACAGGACGGTAGTACCTCCCTGGGTGGTTGCTGTCTACCAACCTACTACCACAGGATGGTAGTGCCTCCCTGGGTGGTTGCTGTCTACCAACCTACTACCACAGGATGGTAGTACCTCCCTGGGTGGTTGCTGTCTACCAACCTACTACCACAGGATGGTAGTACCTCCCTGGGTGGTTGCTGTCTACCAACCTACTACCACAGGACGGTAGTACCTCCCTGGGTGGTTGCTGTCTACCAACCTACTACCACAGGATGGTAGTACCTCCCTGGGTGGTTGCTGTCTACCAACCTACTACCACAGGACGGTAGTACCTCCCTGGGTGGTTGCTGTCTACCAACCTACTACCACAGGACGGTAGTACCTCCCTGGGCGGTTGCTGTCTACCAACCTACTACCACAGGACGGTAGTACCTCCCTGGGTGGTTGCTGTCTACCAACCTACTACCACAGGATGGTAGTACCTCCCTGGGTGGTTGCTGTCTACCAACCTACTACCTAGGTATACGAAACTAAGTTCTTTCTAAAATTTTCTCTTATACTTTTAAAGATATATTTATTCTCTTGTGATAATGTAAAAATTAGTAATTTTTTACCAAAAGAAGCTTAGAAAACTTACCTGACCTTATTATATCAAGCACAATTTAATTTAGCCTAATGCAAGTAAATATATTTTAGATAAGTCTACTATAATTTAATAATAAACAAATAATGAAATATATTTGTTTTTCGTTAGGCTTAGAATGATTTTTGCGAAATTATTGCATACACAGATTTTCGTTTGCCTTATTCGGCAAGAACAGCGTTGCTATTTAAGCTAAAATCACAAGTTTTACCTATTCGGAAAGACAAATCTATGTGAAACAAGGAAGGGAGAAACTCTCAGTAAATATTCAGGCAGGAAGCTGAACTTCCATTATCAAGGAGATTTAAATATTGCCAGATATTAATAAACCCTTAAACTGTCCAAACGTAGATCTACGTTATTTTTTTTTACATGCTTTCTTATGGAGAAAATCAAGGTCGGAGCGCTACGCACGAGAACGTAGTTAAGAAGAGATTAAACATGATCTTCAGAACCATTGTGAAAAATTAAGGCACATAAGCAGATTTTTACAAACCAATTGACAAAGCATTTAAGCCGATATTAATTACATAATTTTTTTCTAGGCCTGGGATGAAGTGCTGGAAGGAATGTTGCAGTTTATGATGGGGAAACTTAACTTTACTGTGACAAGTGTGGAGAGTTTTGGAGGTATTAATAAGATGCCTAATGGATCATACGGAGCAGAATTGGGCTTAGCTCAACGTCGGGTAAGTACTGTATTCGTAAATTATTACGAAATACAGTGGACCCTCGAATTTAGTCGTGCCTTTTCTGTATGCAAAACTATTTTTATTCTCTATAAAATATATTTTTGTTAATATTTTTGGGTGTCTGGAATGGTTTAATTGGATTTACAATATTTCCTATGGGAAATATTAACAAAAAATACATTTTATAGATAATAAAAATAGTTTTGCATACAGAAAAGGCACGACTAAATTCGAGGGTCCATTGTAAATGATTCTAAATTGAATAAAAACGACAGGTACATTCAGAATAACACACAACTAACCCACACATAGCAGAGAGGAGCTTACGACGACGTGTCGGTATGACTTGGACCATTTACAAAGTCACAGTATGACTTTGTAAATGATCCAAGTCGGACCGACACGTCGTGGTAAGCTCCTCTCTTCTACGTGCGGGTTATTTGTGTATCGTTCCAGTCACGGTATTGTGCCTTTTTTGTTATATTCAGAAAAAACAAAGAATAAATTATGTATATATATATATATATATATATATATATATATATATATATATATATATATATATATATATATATATATATATATATATATATATATATATATATATATATATATATATATATATATATATATATATATATATATATATATATATATATATATATATATATATATATATATATATATATATGTATAAGGACTTCGCAAGAGTAGGCGAAATATACACGAACACTGATCTCTGGCTAAAGGAGACTCGAACCTACGAACCTTTGAACAAGGTACGCAGTGCATTACCATTCTCACCAGACTGGACCAATACCTCGGCGCCCAGCTTGCGCTAGACGTTGATCCAAAGCAGCCAGCTTTCAGGGAGAAGGCTTACAGCTTTTCGTCTCATCCCCTGCATGCATCAGCCTTACTAGAGATTTTGTTCCAAGGTTCGCAGGTTCGAGTCTCCTTCAGCCAGAGATCAGTGTTTATATATATATATATATATATATATATATATATATATATATATATATATATATATATATATATATATATATATATATATATATATATATATATATATATATATATCGTGCCGAATACGTAAAACTGGTCAATTAGCAAGAACTCATTTAAAATTAAGTTCTTTCTGAAATTTTATCTTATACGTTTAAAGATATATTTTTTTCATTAATGTTGATGTAAAAAATTATAATTTTGCTCCAAAAGAATCTTAGAAAACTTACCTAACCTTATTATAACAAAAAAATTTATTTTAGCCTAACCCAGCTAAATATATTTTAGATTTGTTTACAATAATTTAATATATATATATATATATATATATATATATATATATATATATATATATATATATATTATATAGTAAAACCTCGGTTGTCGATTGCCTTACTTATCGAACAAATCGATTTTCTAATGAGTAATTCGAGGAAAAAATGTCCTGGTTTTCGTATGTTCTCAACAAGATAAACGTAGTCTCTTGAGTTACTGTTGTGCATCTTGTGAACTTCTTTGGTTTATTTGTATCCGGTTTTTGTGCATTTTTGTATTGCGAGATAAACCATCATGGGTCCAAAGAGGAATAAAGAAATAAAAGCATGAAGGAAAGTTGTAAAGAGCAGCTTTGAGTTTAAGAAAGAAGTTATTAGTAAGTATGTAAATATCGGCTCTGCTTTATTGATATGGCGAAATTATTTTGAAAATGAAAGTCTACAATTAGCTCTATACTGGTCCAAATGGGAAAAAAAATCAACTGCCCTTGCAAAAGGCGCGAAAGTGATATCAAATCAGGAGGTTGAAAATCTAGTTGATCTGGATAAACGACAAATAATTACACGGTGATAGTGAAAAAGTTAAGCAGTTGCTTGATGACCTCCTGAGAAAAAACTGCAACGAGTGCTGAAACTCAGTCCTTCAAGGCTGGTAGGGGTTGGATTGGTCATTTTAAGAAGTGGTATTCACAGTGTGGCTAGGCATGGGGAGGCTGCCAGCTCTGACAAAGTGTCTGTTGCTTCTTAACACCAGTGGTGCTAGGAGGCAAGAGCTTCCTTGATGAAGTTCTTGCCTCCTAACGCCACTCCTCTCATCCAGCCCTTGGACCAGCAGGCTATTGCTAACCTCACGAAATTCTACACCAAAGCACTTTTTGAAAGAGGCTTCGAAATCACTTCAGAAACAAATTTAACCCTCAGGGAGTTCTGGAAGAACTATTTCAATATCCTCATCTGTTTGTGGCTTATAGACAAAACTTTGTTTTTAGTTAGTTAGTTTAATATGTTTATTATGCACCCCATACCCATCCAGTGGGCGGTAGTCAAAAGATTACAGAGGTACATAATGGGTCCAGGGACTGGGCCTCAACCCATTATGTACCTCTGTAATCTTTGGAGAATGTCTTCCAGGACCATGCAGTCTGCATGGAAGAAAGTGAAGGTTTTGAAGATAAGCCTGTAGAGGATATTGTGTCCCTGGGGAAGACCTTGAGAGTAGAGGTGACTTGAGATGATGTGTAGGAGTTAGTGAAGAAACATAGAATTGAAGTCACAACTTGTATACCTTCAGAAAGAGCAGCAGTAGACTGCAGCGGAGAAGATGTCATCAGAGGAAGAGGAGGGAACGTATGATGTGCCATTGCACTTGTCAAGGAAATGTGTACTAAATGGCGTGAAGTGCAGGAGTTTGCTGAGAAATGTCATACAGTCAAAGCAGTGGCTATCCGTTTCTCTTACATGTACAATGACACTGTAATGTCTCAATTTAGACACGCGTTAAAACGGAGACTGAAACAAACCTCACTGGACAGGTTTTTAGTTAAAAAAAAACAGTGAGCCAGAACAAGGTGTTAGTGGTAACAAGAGACAAAGAGAAACATCACAAGAAGAACAGTTGCCTGACATATTAATAGAGGGTGGCTCTCCTTCCAAGCAGTAACCGCCCCCGTCCTCTCCTCCACCTCCTGTTTCCAGCATTTCCAACACTCGTGATTTCTCACCTTGTGGCATATCTTGATATCACCTGTTTACTCCCCATTATTGTATCAAAGTATTGCCACACTCTGTGTGACAAAGCCACACTCTGTGTAACAAAGCTTCACTCTGTGACAGTCTCACTCTGTGTAACAAAGCTTCACTCTGTGACAGTCTCACTCTGTGTAACAAAGCTTCACTCTGTGATAAATACTCAAGGATTAACTGCCAACAAGTCAACATGATTTCTGTACAAAAATTATTTTCTGAATTTATAACACAATTACACGAAAGTTATAATAATCAGAAAACATAACAACTCAGATGCAGTACATGTGTCATAATTTGTTATGTAGGTGAGCATAACAAAGTAACTTAGACACGAAACTATAATAACGTAATTCTTAAAGTATATGACAGGTAAGACACAGGCAACAGATAGGGAACTTTATTCAGAATAAAGTTACCTAACTATTGCCTATGTGTCTAACCTACCATTTTGATATTCGCTTAAAGGATATATCGAGTAAATAAGTGTATTTATATTACCTTCAGGAGGTGGATGTGGTAGTGTCAAGCTTGTCAATGTTGCCTGAGAGGACAGAGGTCGTCGACTTCTCTGAATGGACGGTGATCATTCCTGTCAAGTTTTATACTAAGGTTCCCAGACTCCTCAAAGACAGTTTTCTTCTGTGGAAGATATATACATTGCAGGTTTGTATCTCGTATTATTCTTTCTCAGTGTAGATATAATTAAAACCTACAAGTTATGGTGCCACTTTTTTTTTTTTTGAGTTGACTAATAATAACAGCCGATATTCAGTATGGTTATTTAATGTTAATTAAGAACTCAAAATATTCACTGGATTTTATCATTAATCTTAAATACTTCTATGAACTTACGTGCATTCTTCAGTCAGTGTCCCGGTGGCCTGGTGGGTAAAGCTCCCGCTTCACACACGGAGGGCCCGGGTTCGATTCCCGGCGGGTGGAAACATTTCGACACGTTTCCTTACACCTGTTGTCCTGTTCACCTAGCAGCAAATAGGTACCTGGGTGTTAGTCGACTGGTGTGGGTCGCATCCTGGGGGACAAGATTAAGGACCCCAATGGAAATAAGTTAGACAGTCCTCGATGACGCACTGACTTTCTTGGCTTATCCTGGGTGGCTAACCCTCCGGGGTTAAAAATCCGAACGAAATCTTATCTTATCTTATCTTATCTAGTGACTTAACATTCTTCAGTCAGTGACTTAACATTCTTCAGTCAGTGACTTAACATTCTTCAGTCAGTGACTTAACATTCTTCAGTCAGTGACTTAACATTCTTCAGTCAGTGACTTAACATTCTTCAGTCAGTGACTTAAGCTGCTGAGAGATATTGTTTTCTTTATAATAGGCATAATATTTAATTAAAAAAGTAAATACAGTTATGACTGATAAATTAGACACATGTGCAACACTTGGGTATCTTTAATCAGGAAACGTTTCGCCACACAGTGGCTTCATCAGTCCATACAGAGGAGAATGGTGAAGAACTGGAGGAGTTTGTAGTAATCAGTCCATTAGCCTTGAGTCGAAGTAATCAGTCTATCAGTCTTGATGGACTGATTACATCAATGGACTGATTGATGGACTGATTACATCAATGGACTGATTGATTGACTGATTACATCAATGAACTGATTGATGGACTGATTACATCAATGGACTGATTGATAGACTGATTACATCAATGGACTGATTGATGGGCTGATTACATCACTGGACTGATTGATGGACTGATTACATCACTGGACTGATTGATAGACTGATTACATCAATGGACTGATTGATGGACTGATTACATCACTGGACTGATTGATAGACTGATTACATCAATGGACTGATTGATGGACTGATTACATCAATGGACTGATTGATGGACTGATTACATCACTGGACTGATTGATGGACTGATTACATCAATGGACTGATTGATGGACTGATTACATCAATGGACTGATTGATGGACTGATTACATCAATGGACTGATTGATGGACTGATTACATCAATGGACTGATTGATGGACTGATTACATCAATGGACTGATTGATGGACTGATTACATCAATGGACTGATTGATGGACTGATTACATCAATGGACTGATTGATGGACTGATTACATCAATGGACTGATTGATGGACTGATTACATCAATGGACTGATTGATGGACTGATTGATGGACTGATTACATCAATGGACTGACTGATGGACTGATTACATCAATGGACTGACTGATGGACTGATTACATCAGTGAACTGATTGATGGACTGATTACATCAATGGACTGATTGATGGACTGATTACATCAATGGACTGATTGATGGACTGATTACGTCAATGGACTCATTGATGGACTGATTACATCAATGGACTGATTGATGGACTGATTACATCAATGGACTGATTGATCGACTGATTACATCAATGGACTGATTGATGGACTGATTACATCAATGGACTGACTGATGGACTGATTACATCAATGGACTGATTGATGGACTGATTACATCAATGGACTGATTGATGGACTGATTACATCAATGGACTGATTACATCAATGGACTGACTGATGGACTGATTGATGGACTGATTACATCAATGGACTGATTGATGGACTAATTACATCAATGGACTGATTGATGGACTGATTACATCAATGGACTGATTGATCGACTGATTACATCAATGGGCTGATTGATGGACTGATTACATCAATGGACTGATTGATGGACTGATTACATCAATGGGCTGATTGATGGACTGATTACATCAATGGACTGATTGATGGACTGATTACATCAATGGACTGATTGATGGACTGATTACATCAATGGACTGATTACATCAATGGACTGATTGATGGACTGATTACATCAATGGACTGATTGATGGAATGATACCTCAATGGACTGATTGATGGATTGATTACATCAATAGACTGATTGATGGATTGATTGCATCAATGGACTGATTGATGGATAGATTACATCAATTTACTGATTGATGCACTGATTACATCAATGGACTGATTGATGGACTGATTGCGTCAATGGACTGATTGATGGACTGATTACATCACTGGACTGATTGATGGACTGATTACATCAATGGGCTGATTGATGGACTGATTACATCAATGGACTGATTGATGGACTGATTACATCAATGGACTGATTGATGGACTGATTGCGTCAATGGACTGATTGATGGACTGATTACATCAATGGACTGATTGATGGACTGATTACATCAATGGGCTGATTGATGGCCTGATTACATCAATGGACTGATTGATGGACTGATTACATCAATGGACTGACTGATGGACTGTTTACATCAATGGACTGACTGATGGACTGATTACATCAATGGACTGACTGATGGATTGATTACATCAATGGACTGACTGATGGACTGATTACATCAATGGACTGACTGATGGACTGTTTACATCAATGGACTGACTGATGGACTGATTACATCAATGGACTGACTGATGGACTGATTACATCAATGGACTGACTGATGGACTGATTACATCAATGGACTGATTGATGGACTGATTGATGGACTGATTACATCAATGGACTGACTGATGGACTGATTACATCAATGGACTGATTACATCAATGGACTGATTGATGGACTGATTACATCAATGGACTGACTGATGGACTGATTACATCAATGGACTGATTGATGGACTGATTACATCAATGGACTGACTGATGGACTGATTACATCAATGGACTGACTGATGGACTGATTACATCAGTGGACTGATTGATGGACTGATTACATCAATGGACTGATTGATGGACTGATTACATCAATGGACTGATTGATGGACTGATTACATCAATGGACTCACTGATGGACTGATTACATCAATGGACTGACTGATGGACTGATTACATCAATGGACTCACTGATGGACTGATTACATCAATAGACTGACTGATGGACTGATTACATCAATGGACTCACTGATGGACTGATTACATCAATGGACTCACTGATGGACTGATTACATCAATAGACTGATTGATGGATTGATTACACATCAACAACATTTTATTTCCCTTATTATTATGTTTCTTCTCATCAATTAAAACTTTTCAAATCTTAAGAATAAAAAAATATATATAATGGTAGTCACATTTTCTTATCTTTATTGATTTGGTACAAATTTTCTTATAAAATATTAGAATTATCAAATTATTTTCTTCTAAAATTAGTTAAATTATTCTAACCTGAACAGACTTGGTGCATAATTTGTGGGTTTCTGATGACGTCATCAACGATGTTAACTTTAACATGGGATGTAACACCTGGCACTAAGACAACTGCAACACATGTACAGACTGCTGTTACTACTGTACTGAAAGCATCTGTTTATGTGGGTAAGTCTGTTTTATTTACGACATAGACTATATGCTTAAATCATGAAGCTGGTGGGGTTCAAACCTATGGCAAGAGAGTTCTAAAATTCACAGGTCAGAGTGTTTAGTGATTATTGTTGTACAAGAATGGTATATAATACCGACAAGATGAGATTAAGACACATGTGCAACATCTGGGTATCTTTATTGTAGACGTTTCGCCATCCAGTGGCTTTATTATTGTATTTTATGACTCACCTGGTATATTGTAGATGAATGGTTCACCGAACCGACACGTTGATAAATTAGACACTTGTGCAACTTTTGGGTATCTTCATTAAGGAAACGTTTCGCCACACAGTGGCTTCATCAGTCTATACACAGGAGAAGTTTGAAGAACAGGAGGAGAATGAGGTAATCAGTCGCTCAACCTTGAGTCGATGTGGTCAATCCATCAATCTTGAGTAGAATATGGCATATGAGCTGAGAAGGAGCTTATAAACCGTATGACAGGAGAGGTGCATCAGTCGTAGGTGGTGTCACATTTGCCCACATTGGGCACCGTGTATAGTAAACAATGACCCTCTCATAACTGTTCACCCTCGCGTCTCAACCATTCAACTCCCCCGCCTCTCTCACCCAACTCCCAGCTCCACCACAACTGTAGAGGGTACGTTTTCCCTCCCAGCCCACGTCAGCGATGGCACTGCAGGGAGTGGAGTTCGACCGCAAGACAGCTGTCAGGTGTGCCACAGGCAGTGTGCACTCAGTTCCTCAAGCTTCAACATCCGTGCACAAGGTGGGTGTCTGGGCACCCGGAGCGCTCCAGGTGGCATCAATCAACAGCCCCTCCCAGCAGACATACCTGGATTACCTGGAGTTTACCTGGAGAGAGTTTCGGGGGTCAACGCCCCCGCGGCCCGGTCTGTGACCAGGCCTCCTGGTGGATCAGCGCCTGATCAACCAGGCTGTTGCTGCTGGCTGCACGCAAACCAACGTACGAGCCACAGCCCGGCTGATCAGGAACTGACTTTAGGTGCTTGTCCAGTGCCAGCTTGAAGACTGCCAGGGGTCTGTTGGTAATCCCCCTTATGTGTGCTGGGAGGCAGTTGAACAGTCTCGGGCCCCTGACACTTATTGTATGGTCTCTTAACGTGCTAGTGACACCCCTGCTTTTCATTGGGGGGATGGTGCATCGTCTGCCAAGTCTTTTGCTTTCGTAGTGAGTGATTTTCGTGTGCAAGTTCGGTACTAGTCCCTCTAGGATTTTCCAGGTGTATATAATCATGTATCTCTCCCTCCTGCGTTCCAGGGAATACAGGTTTAGAAACCTCAAGCGCTCCCAGTAATTGAGGTGTTTTATCTCCGTTATGCGCGCCGTGAAAGTTCATAGGTGAAAGACATAGGTGACAGCTGCCGTGCCTTCACCTTTACAGAGGGCCTGGGATCTTCAGTCAACTTGGCATCCACCAGGACGTTGACACGTCCCCAGGGCGGCTCTCCCTTGGACTGCTAGCGGAGTCGCTGGCCTCTTCGACCTCTTGGGGAGGGTCGATGGTGCTCTTGCAAACAACAGATCCCCGGGAAACATGCTGCTGTTTGCAATGGCTGTCCTGCCGAGGAGGGACAGGCACCTAGCAACCTGTTCGCAATGGATGAATTTCCTACAATGTTTGTTAACTGATCATTACTCTAAAAAATGTTCATGATTGTGACCAGCTCTGCCTGGAGCTCATTGCCTTTGTCAGTTCTCATTATTTTAACCAGGTCTAGTTCATTACCTTTGTAATTAGTCATGAGTGTGACCAGCTCTACCTGGAGCTCATTACCTTTGTAACTTGGTCATGATTATGACCAGATCTAGTTCATTACCTCTGTAACTTGCTCAGCTATCAAAACTTTGGAGTCCAGTCCCTGGACCAATTATGTACCTCTGTAATCTTTTAACTACCGCCCACAGGATGGGTATGAGGCGACTGCCGCCCACAGGATGGGTATGAGGCGACTGCCGCCCACAGGATGGGTATGAGGCGACTGCCGCCCACAGGATGGGTATTGGGTGCATAATAAACATATTAAACTAACTAAACTAGTAATGAAACTGGTATCAATATTTATGTCTAGTAATGAAGCTGGTATCAATATATGAAGCTGGTATCTGCATTTATGTCTAGTAATGAAGCTGGTATCAATATTTGAAGCTGGTATCTGCATTTATGTCTAGTAATGAAGCTGGTATCAATATTTATGTCTAGTAATGAAGCTGGTATCAATATTTATGTCTAGTAATGAAGCTGGTATCAATATTTGTGTCTAGTAACAAAGCTGGTATCAATATATGTGTCTAGTAATGAAGCTGGTATCAATATTTGTGTCTAGTAATGAAGCTGGTATCAATATTTATGTCTAGTAATGAAGCTGGTATCAATATTTATGTCTAGTAATGAAGCTGGTATCAATATTTATGTCTAGTAATAATGCTGGTATCAGTATTTAAATCTAGTAATAATGCTGGTATCAGTATTTATATCTAGTAATAATGCTGGTACCAGTATTTATATCTAGTAATAATGCTGGTACCAGTATTTATATCTAGTAATAATGCTGGTATCAGTATTTATATCTAGTAATAATGCTGGTACCAGTATTTATATCTAGTAATAATGCTGGTATCAGTATTTATATCTAGTAATAATGCTGGTACCAGTATTTATATCTAGTAATAATGCTGGTACCAGTATTTATATCTAGTAATAATGCTGGTACCAGTATTTATATCTAGTAATAATGCTGGTATCAGTATTTATATCTAGTAATAATGCTGGTACCAGTATTTATATCTAGTAATAATGCTGGTACCAGTATTTATATCTAGTAATAATGCTGGTACCAGTATTTATATCTAGTAATAATGCTGGTACCAGTATTTATATCTAGTAATAATGCTGGTATCAGTATTTATATCTAGTAATAATGCTGGCATCAGTATTTATATCTAGTAATAATGCTGGTACCAGTATTTATATCTAGTAATAATGCTGGTACCAGTATTTATATCTAGTAATAATGCTGGTACCAGTATTTATATCTAGTAATAATGCTGGTACCAGTATTTATATCTAGTAATAATGCTGGTACCAGTATTTATATCTAGTAATAATGCTGGTATCAGTATTTATATCTAGTAATAATGCTGGTACCAGTATTTATATCTAGTAATAATGCTGGTACCAGTATTTATATCTAGTAATAATGCTGGTACCAGTATTTATATCTAGTAATAATGCTGGTACCAGTATTTATATCTAGTAATAATGCTGGTACCAGTATTTATATCTAGTAATAATGCTGGCATCAGTATTTATATCTAGTAATAATGCTGGTACCAGTATTTATATCTAGTAATAATGCTGGTACCAGTATTTATATCTAGTAATAATGCTGGTACCAGTATTTATATCTAGTAATAATGCTGGTACCAGTATTTATATCTAGTAATAATTCTGGTACCAGTATTTATATCTAGTAATAATGCTGGTACCAGTATTTATATCTAGTAATAAGCTGGTATCTGTATTTATGTCTAGTAATGAAGCTGGTATCAATATTTATATCTAGTAATAATGCTGGTATCAGTATTTATATCTAGTAATAATGCTGGTATCAGTATTTAAATCTAGTAATAATGCTGGTATCAGTATTTATATCTAGTAATAATGCTGGTATCAGTATTTATATCTAGTAATAATGCTGGTATCAGTATTTATATCTAGTAATAATGCTGGTATTAGTATTTATATCTAGTAATAATGCTGGTATCAGTATTTAAATGTAGTAATAATGCTGGTATCAGTATTTATATCTAGTAATAATGCTGGTAACAGTATTTATATCTAGTAATAATGCTGGTACCAGTATTTATATCTAGTAATAATGCTGGTACCAGTATTTATATCTAGTAATAATGCTGGTACCAGTATTTATATCTAGTAATAATGCTGGTACCAGTATTTATATCTAGTAATAATGCTGGTACCAGTATTTATATCTAGTAATAATGCTGGTACCAGTATTTATATCTAGTAATAATGCTGGTACCAGTATTTATATCTAGTAATAATGCTGGTACCAGTATTTATATCTAGTAATAATGCTGGTACCAGTATTTATATCTAGTAATAATGCTGGTACCAGTATTTATATCTAGTAATAATGCTGGTACCAGTATTTATATCTAGTAATAATGCTGGTACCAGTATTTATATCTAGTAATAATGCTGGTACCAGTATTTATATCTAGTAATAATGCTGGTACCAGTATTTATATCTAGTAATAATGCTGGTATCAGTATTTATATCTAGTAATAATGCTGGTACCAGTATTTATATCTAGTAATAATGCTGGTACCAGTATTTATATCTAGTAATAATGCTGGTACCAGTATTTATATCTAGTAATAATGCTGGTACCAGTATTTATATCTAGTAATAATGCTGGTACCAGTATTTATATCTAGTAATAATGCTGGTACCAGTATTTATATCTAGTAATAATGCTGGTACCAGTATTTATATCTAGTAATAATGCTGGCACCAGTATTTATATCTAGTAATAATGCTGGTACCAGTATTTATATCTAGTAATAATGCTGGTACCAGTATTTATATCTAGTAATAATGCTGGTATCAGTATTTATATCAAGTAATAATGCTGGTATCAGTATTTATATCTAGTAATAATGCTGGTACCAGTATTTATATCTAGTAATAATGCTGGCACCAGTATTTATATCTAGTAATAATGCTGGCACCAGTATTTATATCTAGTAATAATGCTGGTATCAGTATTTATATCTAGTAATAATGCTGGTATCAGTATTTATATCTAGTAATAATGCTGGTACCAGTATTTATATCTAGTAATAATGCTGGCACCAGTATTTATATCTAGTAATAATGCTGGTACCAGTATTTATATCTAGTAATAATGCTGGTACCAGTATTTATATCTAGTAATAATGCTGGTATCAGTATTTATATCTAGTAATAATGCTGGCACCAATTCTTCACCTAATAAAACTCCTTCACTTGTAACTTTCAAAATATTTAAATAATAAATATCGACACAGGATGAGAATGATTTATTTTAGAAATTTGAAAATGTTCTTCTCCATTTTGTTTATCACACCCATGATCAAATTTCGAGGTTCTGTGACTGAGAATTTCCAACACTGTCTCACCAACAGCCAGATCCTCACTGCGGTCACCCATGTTAGCGAGTCTGTATATACTTGATACCAAACTAACATCGTCCAGTGAGGTAAAGTCATGTATTAACATTGGTGGTTTTCCACTATTAGCTGAATTTTGAGTAATATATATGTAAGAAATCCGCTTTTGGATGTTTAAATAATTTAACGTCTTGTAGTCATCGAAATGTATATTTTACGTTGCTGTGTTTGCAACATCCTCCATGCAATGGAAGCCTCAATTTTATCATGATAAATCATGATAAATTTTGAACCTATCTATTCAGAATTGATGTCTAGCTGACTTCAATTACATACTGATGTATAGAAAACCCTATGCTATGCTGAGCATTTCGGGTAAATTAGGTCTGTTTTGTCCCAGGATGCGACCCACACCACTTTACTAACACCCTAGGTACCTATTTTACTACTAGGTGAAGAGGGACAGGAGTTGTCTTAAGAAAACACGTCCTAATGTTTCCAGCCATACCTGGGATCGACCCCCGGACCTCAGTGTGTGAACAGAATGTGCTTTCAATCAAGCTACGAGACACCTAAAGTGCTCTGACCATATATATGGGAAATTTCTATTTGCATACAGTTAAATACTCATATCCATCATTATATGATGATAATTTCATTATATACATATCACCAGCATAATAACTTAAGATAACAGGCAGCTTAGTAGCAAAAATTTCCATATATAATGTATATAGGCTCTGCCATGTTAAGAAATCCTTAACGTCTCTCAGTCTTATAGCAGGATCAGTCATATATCAGGGTTAGTCTTATAGCAGGATCAGTCTTATATCAGGGTTAGTCTTATAGCAGGATCAGTCTTATATCAGGGTTAGTCTTATAGCAGGATCAGTCTTATATCACGGTCAGTCTTATAGCAGGGTCAGTTTTATAGCAGGATTAGTCTTATATCAGGGTCAGTCTTATAGCAGGATCAGTCTTATATCAGGGTCAGTCTTATAGCAGGGTCAGTCTTATATCACGGTCAGTCTTATAGCAGGGTCAGTCTTATAGCAGGGTCAGTCTTATAGCAGGATCAGTCTTATAGCAAGATCAGTCTTATAGCAGGATTAGTCTTATAGCAGGGTCAGTCTTATAGCAGGATCAGTCTTATAGCAAGATCAGTCTTATACCAGGATTAGTCTTATAGCAGGATTAGTCTTATAGCAGGGTCAGTCTTATAGCAAGATCAGTCTTATAGCAGGATCAGTCTTATAGCAAGATCAGTCTTATAGCAGGATTAGTCTTATAGCAGGGTCAGTCTTATAGCAAGATCAGTCTTATAGCAGGATCAGTTTTATAGCAAGATCAGTCTTATAGCAGGATTAGTCTTATAGCAGGGTCAGTCTTATAGCAAGATCAGTCTTATAGCAGGATCAGTCTTATAGCAAGATCAGTCTTATAGCAGGATCAGTCTTATAGCATATACAGAATATACAATATACAAAACATAAGTCTACACACTCCCTAGCTGCTCTCCCAGGAACAGCCCACATGGCGAATCTTGACTAATCTCTGGAGTAACCAGTGTTTTGATACACTTTAGTCACCCTGGGTATGGTGGCTACAACTAAAGGCATAAAACTCGCCCCTGGGGCACACATAATGCCCAAAAAATAAAGAGAAGAACCCAGAGGTCGTACCAGCTTGAAGCCAACACACAGAGAGAGAGAGAGAGAGAGGGACCTAGCTAAGCTCCTCCCTCACCCACCAAAACAACAATACACCGTTGCCAAGCACAATTCTCTACTTACCACAACTCTACTACTCTTATTTTACATTTACAAAAGAAATACAACTTTATAAACTACTTATTTAAATTGTGTGTTTGTGTGTCTATAGTATAACTATTATATTGAGAAAAGCAGGCTTGACCCAGCGGCCTTACAGCCCCTAAGATTGATCTTCCCTTAAGGCCATTTAGTGCTGTGCCCCTATCAATTCAATATAATTAGGTATTCCAGAGTAACTGTTACTTATATACATCAATATGTGTTGGGTCCCATAGTCCCATAACATAGCAGGGTCAGTCTTATAGTAGGGTCAGTCTTATAGCAGGGTCAGTCTTATAGCAGGGTCAGTCTTATAGCAGGATCAGTCTTATAGCAGGATCGGTCTTATAGCAGGGTCAGTTTTATAGCAGGGTCAGTCTTATAGCAGGATCAGTCTTATAGCAGGGTCAGTCTTATAGCAGAGTCAGTCTTATAGCAGGGTCAGTCTTATAGCAGGATCAGATTTATAACAGGATCAGTCTTATAGCAGGATCAGTCTTATAGCAGGATCAGTCTTATAGCAGGATCAGTCTTATAGCAGAGTCAGTCTTATAGCAGGGTCAGTCTTATAGCAGGATCAGTCATATATCAGGGTTAGTCTTATAGCAGGATCAGTCTTATAGCAGGGTCAATCTTATAGCAGGATCAGTCTTATTGCAGGATCAGTCTTATAGCAGGATCAGTCTTATAGCAGGATCAGTCTTATAGCAGGATCAGTCTTATAGCAGGATCAGTCTTATAGCAGGGTCTGTCTTATAGCAGGGTCAGTCTTATAGCAGGATCAGTCTTATTGCAGGATCAGTCTTATAGCAGGATCAGTCTTATAGCCGGATCAGTCTTATAGCAGCTTCAGTCTTATAGCAGCATCAGTCTTATAGCAGGATCAGTCTTATAGCAGGATCAGTCTTATAGCAGGATCAGTCTTATAGCATCATCAGTCTTATAGCAGGATCAGTCTTATAGCAGGATCAGTCTTATAGTAGGATCAGTCTTATAGCAGGGTCAGTCTTATAGCAGGATCAGTCTTATAGCAGCATCACTCTTATAGCAGCATCATTCTTATAGCCGGACCAGTCTTATAGCAGGATTAGTCTTATAGCAGCATCAGTCTTATAGCAGCATCAGTCTTATAGCAGGATCAGTCTTATAGCAGGATCAGTCTTATAGCAGGATCAGTCTTATAGCATCATCAGTCTTATAGCAGGGTCAGTCTTATAGCAGGATCAGTCTTATAGCAGGGTCAGTCTTATAGCAGCATCAGTCTTAAAACAGGATCACATAATCTTTGTAGATCATTGTAATTAAACTTAATATGTTCACTGATACGTAATCTGGGTCTTCACCCAGTGTGTTTGTACGCATTTGAAGACTTTCTGGGATGTGCAACGCGAGATCATTTATTAATTACCCAGAAGGTGAATGGTTCATAATACCCTTGTAAATATTAAAAATATTGTTACGGTGTCCTTTACCAAATATCTGTCTGTCCTAAGTTTCCATCTGACCAAGTTCCCAGATTTTATTTTTCATTCAGTGTTATGGTGCCACAATATCGACCACCGTGAAATATATCTTGGGTAATCAGAGTGATGGCGCAATATTTTGCCTGGGCCACGGGGGCGTTGACCCCCGAAACCCTCTCCAGGTAAACTCTAGGTATCAAAATTTAATTTATATGAAATTTCTGAATCTTGTTCTAAGGGGTGACTTCATTAATTATCTGACAAAATATCTCTTCCCACTGTTGGAATATTCATTTACAATGATTCTGGCAGAGAAATGTAACACGTCATTATTTTTAGACGTGTATGTTTTGAAATCTTTTTGAAACTACGTAAAACACTCAAATGCATTGGCATTAATGGGAAAATGATTTTGAATAGTTTCTTAGTCACAGATGCTACCTACATTTGCTATTCTCATCTCAAAATTGTGAGTTAAATAGGTAAGTGTCTTAAGAATGACCTTTGTATTGCCGTTAATATGAATTAAATATTCGCCTTAAGTTTGTGTAAATGTATAAATGTATGTACATTTATGTAAACATGTGTGAATATGTATGAGTATATGAATGTGTGAATGTGTACGAGTATGTAAACGTGAATGAGAGTGTGTTTTTGTGTGAAGCTCCTCTGTTGCAGCTGCGAGCTACATTTGTTGTTTGCGAATGGCCAGGTGTAAGATAATTATCTTAGATAACAATGACGAATGAGGGTGTGTTTTTGTGTGAAGCTCCTCTGTTGCAGCTGTGAGCTACATGTGTTGTTGTTTGCGAATGGCCAGGTGTAAGATAATTATCTTAGATAACAATGACCCCATCTTTATTGTTGAGTCTGTCACTCACTTTATGTTTGTGCGTGCGTGTAAATGTTTAAGCAAATGCATGTGTAAATATGTAGGTGTGCTTGTGAGGTATGGTTCTGGGTATGGTAGCAGAAACTATGCATAAGCAGACCAGGAAGGCCATAAAACGGAGGCGACCTACATGTTTGTGTGCACCTGTGTCAGACGAGAGAATCCCACTAACGGTACTTCACATGTGATGTTATTTTGAATGTATAGCTCAACAGGCGTGCACAAAACAGTTTTATGTAATTACGTGGGTGATCTATGAAGGTGTAAGGTAATTAGCAAAATTCCAGGTCGTGTAGAATCACAGGTACCATTCACCGGGTTTATCGTCCCACGGGATGATAACGTTAACACTTGTATTACTCAAATCACAGGAGTGAAATCTGTTTTATATAATACACAATATAAGACGTAAGGTAATTTTAAGAAAGATTAATAGGCTCCCTCTCTCTCTCTCTGGTGGAATATAAGAGTGAGATTTTACAGGTAGCTGCAGCATCATCTCCATTATGGAGGCAGTTGGAGGTGAGTTAATGTCCTTGTTTATTCCCACGGAGTAGTGGAGAGAGGTGTTAGTGTTTGTGTTCGTGTTTATACTCAAATTAACAATAATATCTGAAGACTGTGAATCATTGTTTATTTATCAGATTCCGCTTTAACTGCCGAGAATAGAATTAATGTAAATTATAAGAGCGCTCTTCTCAAGAGAAAGAGCTATTCAAAGATTGCTAAGATTGACGAAGACAAACATGAACCATGATTATGTGATTTAAAGCAGAAATGGGTCATGTGTCTACCTCTAATATCTCCACTCCCTTCTTCATCCAGTCTCTGCCCTTCTTTCGTATATATACTAGCTTCCTAACCTTCGTGTGTGTGTGTGTGTGTCAGTTACTGGTTCAGGTCGGACAGATGTTTCATAAATTAATTTCGCCTGTCTGTAGGTTATTTGTGCTTTCTTCAAGTCATGGTATTGAGTCCTTCTGTTCTTGTCTATGGAAGGGTCGTCTAAATTACTACTTCAAATAACTTTACAATAAATTTTATGCAAATTTAAAGCTAGTTTAAGTGTAAGTTTAATTTTTTTTTTTAAACAACCGTTCTGATATGTCCATTAATTTTTAAGTGAATTAAGAAATCCGACAAATATTTGTAAGTATATTTCTGCATTATTATATTACAGGTTGTCAGCAGCAGCCACAGAACACAGCAGGTAGACTGGTGCTGACATCATCTGCATTATTATATTACAGGTTGTCAGCAGCAGCCACAGAACACAGCAGGTAGACTGGTGCTGACATCATCTGCATTATTATATTACAGGTTGTCAGCAGCAGCCACAGAACACAGCAGGTAGACTGGTGCTGACATCATCTGCATTATTATATTACAGGTTGTCAGCAGCAGTCACAGAACACAGCAGGTAGACTGGTGCTGACATCAACTGTATTATTATATTACAGGTTGTCAGCAGCAGTCACAGAACACAGCAGGTAGACTGGTGCTGACATCAACTGCATTATTATATTACAGGTTGTCAGCAGCAGTCACAGAACACAGCAGGTAGACTGGTGCTGACATCATCTGCATTATTATATTACAGGTTGTCAGCAGCAGCCACAGAACACAGCAGGTAGACTGGTGCTGACATCATCTGCATTATTATATTACAGGTTGTCAGCAGCAGCAGCCACAGAACACAGCAGGTAGACTGGTGCTGACATCAACTGCATTATTATATTACAGGTTGTCAGCAGGAGCCACAGAACACAGCAGGTAGACTGGTGCTGACATCAACTGCATTATTATATTACAGGTTGTAAACAGCAGCCACGGAACACAGCAGGTAGACTGGTGCTGACATCAACATGGCTGGTGGTCATAGTTCTGGTGGCAGTCTACACTGGCAACCTGACAGCTTTCCTTTCTCTTCCTCGCATTGAACAATTACCTCAGACTGTCAGCGAAATGATTGACATGAACTACGACTTTTGTATCAGCTACGGCTTCTCACAGTATGACAAACTCAAGGTAAGAACAAATTTTGTTATGCTCTAATTTGAATTACATTTAAATATATATTTGTAGAAGACTAAAGAAATATTTGGTAATAAGAGTCTTGCGTGAAATAAATAAGAGAGAAGAACGTTCAGAAAAATAAATATTTTACTGCATAGGTCGTATCCTACAGCATTCATCTGGAAGTAAATACTAAGCCAGATAAATGCGTTTATATCTATAGCAGTCGTACCGATCCTTGGATAGTGAAAAACAATTGAACACGGACCATGGAAACAGAGGACTGGTCCAAGTTCTTAGATCAAAAGTACTCTTACTGGAATCAAGGGCTTTAAAGAATGTGGCATGTACTACAAGCTAACGACCCCAATGGAAATAAGTCACTCTGTCTGACTTTTTTGGGTTATCCCAGGTTCTCTACACATATGCTGCTATGTATGATAATTCTATGTAACTGTATTTGTGTATACCTGAATAAACTTACTTACTTACTTACTTACTTAAGGTCCTGTGTACCTCAGTTTGAGAAGGAGGCATTCCAGTAGTACCCCAAAATGCTTAGGACACAGAAGGGCTGTAGCTCAGTCTTGTTCATTAGATTAAATAGAGCTGCCTAGCTCCTCAGGTACCCAAGATGTAGCAGGCAATCCCACCCAGCATTACCACAGAAGCACTGGGAATGTGGCAGTACTCGGGACTCTGGTCGTTGCGATGAGCCCGGAATCTTTGAGGAACTTTATGACAAGCTATCTTCAAGAGCAAAGAGTCTCCAGTCTTGTAGGGACGAAAATATACTGGTATCCCTGGAGTATAACTGGATGGGGTTCTGGGTGTCAACGTCCCCGCTGCCTGATCCTTAACCAGACCTCGTGGTGGATCAGGGTCTGATCAATCAACCTGTTACTGAAGGCTGCACGTAAACCGACGTACAAGCCACAGCCCAACTAGTCAGGTACTGGTTATAGTTGGCTGTCCACCTCCTTGAAGGAAACCAGGTGTCTATTGGTAATCCCCCTTAAGCATGCTGGCAGGCAGTTGAACAGTGTTGGACCCCTGACACTTTTTGTGTCGTGGCACTAGTCTTTTGCTTTCCTAGGGAGTGATTTTCGTGTGCAGATTTAGAATTAGAACCTCTAGGATTTTCCAAGTGTATAATATAATCTGCATGACAGTGTCTTCCATTGCAGACACTGCAAGGCTCCAGGCAGACATCAACCAAATCTTTCAGTGGGCTGCAGAAAACAATATGAAGTTTAACGATGAGAAATTTCAATTACTCAGATATGGTAAACACGAGGAAATTAAATCTTCATCAGAGTACAAAACAAATTCTGGCCACAAAATAGAGCGAAACACCAACGTCAAAGACCTGGGAGTGATCATGTCGGAGGATCTCACCTTCAAGGACCATAACATTGTATCAATCGCATCTGCTAGAAAGATAACAGGATGGATAATGAGAACCTTCAAAACTAGGGAGGCCGAGCCCATGATGACACTCTTCAGGTCACTTGTTCTATCTAGGCTGGAATATTGCTGCACACTAACAGCACCTTTCAAGGCAGGTGAAATTGCTGACCTAGAAAATGTACAGAGAACCTTTACGGCGCGCATAACGGAGATAAAACACCTCAATTACTGGGAGCGCTTGAGGTTCCTGAACCTGTATTCCCTGGAACGCAGGAGGGAGAGACACATGATTATATACACCTGGAAAATCCTAGAGGGACTAGTACCGAACTTGCACACGAAAAATCACTCACTACGAAAGCAAAAGACTTGGCAGACGATGCAACATCCCCCCAATGAAAAGCAGGGGTGTCACTAGCACGTTAAGAGACCATACAATAAGTGTCAGGGGCCCGAGACTGTTCAACTGCCTCCCAGCATACATAAGGGGGATTACCAACAGACCCCTGGCAGTCTTCAAGCTGGCACTGGACAAGCACCTAAAGTCGGTTCCTGACCAACCGGGCTGTGGCTCGTACGTTGGTTTGCGTGCAGCCAACAGTAACAGCCTGGTTGATCAGGCTCTGATCCACCAGGAGGCCTGGTCACAGACCGGGCCGCGGGGGCGTTGACCCCCGGAACTCTCTCCAGGTAAACTCCAGGTATCTTTCTTGCCTGCGTGCTTATATGTGCTTTGAAAGTTCCCTCTATATTATATATCTGCAATTTAGCCAGCCTTGAAAGGGACCGTTAATGTACAGCAATATTCCTGCATAGAGAGAACAAGCAATTTGAAGAGAATCATCATGGGCTTGGCATCTCTAAGATTTGACGGATATCATTATCCATCCTATCATTTTCCTAGCAGATGAGGTAGATACATTGTTGTGATCTTTGAAAACGATATTCTCATACGTGGCTGTGGCTTACATCTCTGTGTCAGATGTGAGGAACAGGATGGTAGAGAGTACTGTGCCTTGTTGAACAGAGCTTTTCACTGTAGCTGCCTCAGACTTTACTCTGTTTACTATTACTCTTTGTGTTCTATTTGTCAGGAAGTTATAGATCCATCTACCAACTTTTCCTCTGATTCATTGATCACACTTCTCGAAGGCTTTGGCAAATTCTGTGTATACTACACATGTATTTTGTTTGTCGTCCAGAGGATCCAAGACCATGTCATAGTGGCCCAGTAGCTGGGAGAGGAAGGAGCGACCTGCTCTAAACACCAGCTACCCTGGGTTGCGCAACTGATGGGTATCTAAGTGGGTGTCGATCTTGCTTCTTAGAACCCTTTCATAGATTTTTATAATGAGGGACGTTAGTGCAGTTGGTCTGTAAATCTTTACAATTGTTTTACTGCCACCTTTGTGGAGTGGTGATATGTCTGTTGCTGTCAGTGACTGTGGGATGACCCCTGTGTCTATGCTTCCTCTGCATAGAACTCATATGGGTCATGACAGGGCTTCTTGGAGCTTTTGGTAAATATGGAGTTCCACAAGCCTGGGCCTGGGGCAGAATGTATGGGCATGTCATTTATTGCTTTTTCAAAGTCTTTTCAGAAATTTTTTAATTAATCAGATTTTAAGTACTGGTTATTCAAAATTCATTTAGATTGTCGATCTTTAGTATGATTAACTGCTCACTAAATTCTGAGTCATATTGGCGCTTCAGTATCTCACTCATTTCTTAGCTGTCCTATTTCGTTTAAGTAGTAGCCCAATACTACTTTTTTTTTTGTCTTAGATTTAGCATATGAAAAAGAGGTATTTTCTTTTTTCAATTTCATTTAGGGCTTTAAGATCTTCCTGCGTTTCTTGTCTCCTGTATGATTCCTTAAGTTTAAGTTTGATATTTGCTGTTTCTTTGACCAGTGCCTCCTTTTGTGTTTCATATAAACTGGCTTCTTTCAGCAGCTCTGTGATTCTTCACCTTCACTTGTATAGGGAGCATTTCTCTCTTTCTTGTTTACATCTTCTCTTCTTTTTTCATAAAGAAATGTGCCTTGAGCAGACTTCAAATCCCAGAGAGTTAATTATATCTAGGCAAAGGATTAGATCCGTGTTGTTTAGGATATCTTCCAAGTTTGTCTCATTTAAGACATGGTTGATTTGATCGTACTTTATGTTTTCGTTACCGAAGTTGAATTTGGTGAAGTCACCCTCATAACTGATCTCCTTATGCTGGTCAGAAGCTCTGCACATACATGTATGTACCTCTATTATGTAATGATCAGAGTGTATTGGTTTTGATAATGATATATTTCATACCAGGTTATCGTTATTAGTGGTGATGATGTCACTTGTATTTTCTAGTCTTGCTGGCTCCTCTATTTGCTGGCTTAAGGTGAATTTATTGCAGAGATTTAATAGCTCATGTATTTGTGAATTATCATCTGAGCTGCCTCCTGGGGTTATGTCTGCTTAAACATTAATTGCTACATTTCTCCATTTAGGTGTCTTAAGTTGAAATCACCCAGCAGCACCATGTTTGGGGCAGGAGTTGGGAGACTTTCCAGACAGTAGTCAATTTTTAAGAGCTGTTGCTGAAATTGTTGAAAGTTGCATCAGAAGGCTTGTATGCAACCACAATGACAAGTTTTTGAGTTTCATTCTTAAGTGCCACAACAACAGATACATAATTTGATGTGTTTAGTAATTCCTAGCAAATGACCGACGCTGATACATACATGCCAACCCTCCTCCCCCACTTGTTGCCTATTTATTCTGTTGCATTTGAATAGGTTATATTTCACTGTCAAAGATATCATTTATGTGGGTGTCTGTGAAAGTTGCAAATAGTGTATAGGACTCTGTGAGAAAGTTCACTGATGAAAGATATTTTGTTGTTTGTTGATGGTTTTAATCCCTGTATATTTTCAAATATTAATTTTGCCATATTGATTGTATGTAGAGGGACTTAGTGTTCTGTCATCAATATCTGTTGTTCTGGAGTGGAGGCGACTGACTATGTCACTACTCCAGTAGTGATTCAAGGTGGTGTACTATTTCTGTCATTTCTTTCCCGCTTTTTTCTTTCTGACAATTAAAAACTCTCTCTCAGGATTGGTTGTAACTTCCCTGGTTTATTTCTCATGGTCTCAGTTATCTTCTTGTCCCCTTTAAACAGTGTATCTGGCGGTGGGTTGTAACATTGTCTTTCATGGACTGAAGACCCACATAATTCATGGTGAAATTGTTTAAAAAAAAGAGGTTGTGGCATTTTTGGGATGGTTAAAATTGTATGTTCAATATTTGGTCCTGATATTCCTACAGATACGCATTGCATAGAATTTGCATAGATTTGATCTCAGTTTGTCAGGATTTTCTGTGGCTGGGTTCCCTACTGGTGCATTGTTTACTGACTCCCCAATATCTGCAGCACCAGTACTGGCATCAGTGCCACCACCAGTTTTTACTGGTAATGCATCACAAATATTCCCCAGAGCATCATCCTCATTTTTTCCATCTCTAACAGCATTACGGTCTTTCATTTCTGTATCCTCACAGGTACTGCCTTCCAAGACAGCAACAGCACCAGGGGTGACAGCTCCACCTGGCCCACTCCCTATACTATCCCAACTGGCATGCAACACTGTCAAAATTTTTAAAAAGGATAATTGTTTTGATGGTGTTCTGTATTATGGTATAAATATAATTTTCTCCCACAGGTGTCTTGTGCAGACAAAAATAAAATACTTTTGTGATTTAATATCATTAGTGGTGGATTACTGTATGTCTACACATGTTCCATGGCCCCATTTCTCATAAAAACTTTTATACTATTGTTGCAGCTTACACAGGTTTCCATGATGGTAGTCTTTTCAGTACTGAATATATATCTAGTTTCGTAATTTTTTTATTTAGTCTTTGGTATATATAACCTTATAGATTATTTATAGTTACTGTGTCGCAAACATCAACTTTACTCCTGGTATACTTGAGAGATCTCCTAGGAAGACTAGCTAGTGTAAAAGTTTACTATGAAAGCATTTTGATGTAAAGAGAGTACTGGTAAAAATATTTGACTGACATTGTTGAGTAAACTTGTGACTGCTGGCAGCTTCTACAATGTGTTCAAGGCACTGGTGACCACTGGCACCACAGCTTCTACAATGTGTTGAAGGCACTGGTGACCACTGGCACCGTAGCTTCTACAATGTGTTGAAGGCACTGGTGACCACTGGCACCGTAGCTTCTACAATGTGTTGAAGGCACTGGTGACCACTGGCACCGTAGCTTCTACAATGTGTTCAAGGCACTGGTGACCAATGGCACTGCAGCTTCTACAATGTGTTCATGGCACTGGTGACCAATGGCACCGGAGCTTCTACAATGTGTTCATGGCACTGGTGACCAATGGCACCACAGCTTCTACAATGTGTTCATGGCACTGGTGACCAATGGCACTGCAGCTTCTACAATGTGTTCATGGCACTGGTGACCAATGGCACTGAAGCTTCTACAATGTGTTCATGGCACTGGTGACCACTGGCACCGCAGCTTCTACAATGTGTTCATGGCACTGGTGACCAATGGCACTGCAGCTTCTACAATGTGTTCATGGCACTGGTGACCAATGGCACTGCAGCTTCTACAATGTGTTCATGGCACTGGTGACCAATGGCACTGCAGCTTCTACAATGTGTTCATGGCACTGGTGACCAATGGCACTGCAGCTTCTACAATGTGTTCATTTCACTGGTGACCAATGGCACTGCAGCTTCTACAATGTGTTCATGGCACTGGTGACCACTGGCACCGCAGCTTCTACAATCTGTTCATGGCACTGGTGACCAATGGCACTGCAGCTTCTACAATGTGTTCATGGCACTGGTGACCAATGGCACTGCAGCTTCTACAATGTGTTCATGGCACTGGTGACCAATGGCACTGCAGCTTCTACAATGTGTTCATGGCACTGGTGACCAATGGCACTGCAGCTTCTACAATGTGTTCATGGCACTGGTGACCAATGGCACTGCAGCTTCTACAATGTGTTCATGGCACTGGTGACCAATGGCACTGCAGCTTCTACAATGTGTTCATGGCACTGGTGACCAATGGCACTGCAGCTTCTACAATGTGTTCATGGCACTGGTGACCAATGGCACTGCAGCTTCTACAATGTGTTCATGGCACTGGTGACCAATGGCACTGCAGCTTCTACAATGTGTTCATGGCACTGGTGACCAATGGCACTGCAGCTTCTACAATGTGTTCATGGCACTGGTGACCAATGGCACTGCAGCTTCTACAATGTGTTCATGGCACTGGTGACCAATGGCACTGCAGCTTCTACAATGTGTACATGGCACTGGTGACCACTGGCACCGCAGCTTCTACAATGTGTTCATGGCACTGGTGACCAATGGCACTGCAGCTTCTACAATGTGTACATGGCACTGGTGACCACTGGCACCGCAGCTTCTACAATGTGTTCATGGAACTGCTGACCAATGGCACTGCAGCTTCTACAATGTGTTCATGGCACTGGTGACCAATGGCACTGCAGCTTCTATAATGTGTTCATGGCACTGGTGACCAATGGCACTGCAGCTTATACAATGTGTTCATGGCACTGGTGACCAATGGCACCGCAGCTTCTACAATGTGTTCATGGCACTGGTGACCAATGGCACTGCAGCTTCTACAATGTGTTCATGGCACTGGTGACCAATGGCACTGCAGCTTCTACAATGTGTTCATGGCACTTGTGACCAAAGGCACTGCAGCTTCTACAATGTGTTCATGGCACTGGTGACCAATGGCACCGCAGCTTCTATAATGTGTTCATGGCACTGGTGACCAATGGCACGGCAGCTTCTATAATGTGTTCATGGCACTGGTGACCAATGGCACTGCAGCTTCTACAATGTGTTCATGGCACTGGTGACCAATGGCACTGCAGCTTCTACAATGTGTTCATGGCACTGGTGACCAATGGCACCGCAACTTCTATAATGTGTTCATGGCACTGGTGACCAATGGCACTGCAGCTTCTACAATGTGTTCATGGCACTGGTGACCAATGGCACTGCAGCTTCTACAATGTGTTCATGGCACTGGTGACCACTGGCACCGCAGCTTCTACAATGTGTTCATGGCACTGGTGACCAATGGCACTGCAGCTTCTACAATGTGTTCATGGCACTGGTGACCAATGGCACTGCAGCTTCTACAATGTGTTCATGGCACTGGTGACCAATGGCACTGCAGCTTCTACAATGTGTTCATGGCACTGGTGACCAATGGAACTGCAGCTTCTACAATGTGTTCATGGCACTGGTGAACAATGGCACTGCAGCTTTTACAATGTGTTCATGGCACTGGTGACCAATGGCACTGCAGCTTCTACAATGTGTACATGGCACTGGTGACCACTGGCACCGCAGCTTCTACAATGTGTTCATGGCACTGGTGACCAATGGCACTGCAGCTTCTACAATGTGTACATGGCACTGGTGACCACTGGCACCGCAGCTTCTACAATCTGTTCATTGAACTGCTGACCAATGGCACTGCAGCTTCTACAATGTGTTCATGGCACTGGTGACCAATGGCACTGCAGCTTCTATAATATGTTCATGGTACTGCTGACCAATGGCACTGCAGCTTCTACAATGTGTTCATGGCACTGCTGACCAATGACACTGCAGCTTCTACAATGTGTTCATGGCACTGGTGACCAATGGCACTGCAGCTTCTACAATGTGTACATGGCACTGGTGACCAATGGCACTGCAGCTCCTACAATGTGTTCATGGCACTGGTGACCACTGGCACCGCAGCTTCTACAATGTGTTCTTGGCACTGGTGACAAATGGCACCGCAGCTTCTACAATGTGTTGAAGGCACTGGTGACCACTGGCACCGTAGCTTCTACAATGTGTTGAAGGCACTGGTGACCACTGGCACCGTAGCTTCTACAATGTGTTGAAGGCACTGGTGACCACTGGCACCGTAGCTTCTACAATGTGTTGAAGGCACTGGTGACCACTGGCACCGCAGCTTCTACAATGTGTTGAAGGCACTGGTGACCACTGGCACCGTAGCTTCTACAATGTGTACATGGCACTGGTGACCACTGGCACCGCAGCTTCTACAGTGTGTTCATGGCACTGGTGACCAATGGCACTGCAGCTTCTACAATGCGTTCATGGCACGGCTGACCAATGGCACTGCAGCTTCTACAATGTGTTCATGGCACTGGTGACCAATGGCACTGCAGCTTCTACAATGTGTTCATGGCACTGGTGACCACTGGCACCGCAGCTTCTACAATGTGTTCATGGCACTGGTGACCAATGGCACTGCAGCTTCTACAATGTGTTCATGGCACTGGTGACCAATGGCACTGCAGCTTCTACAATGTGTTCATGGCACTGGTGACCAATGGCACTGCAGCTTCTACAATGTGTTCATGGCACTGGTGACCAATGGCACTGCAGCTTCTACAATGTGATCATGGCACTGGTGACCAATGGCACTGCAGCTTCTACAATGTGTTCATGGCACTGGTGACCACTGGCACCGCAGCTTCTACAATGTGTTCATGGCACTGGTGACCAATGGCACTGCAGCTTCTACAATGTGTTCATGGCACTGGTGACCAATGGCACTGCAGCTTCTACAATGTGTTCATGGCACTGGTGACCAATGGCACTGCAGCTTCTACAATGTGTTCATGGCACTGGTGACCAATGGCACTGCAGCTTCTACAATGTGTTCATGGCACTGGTGACCAATGGCACTGCAGCTTCTACAATGTGTTCATGGCACTGGTGACCAATGGCACTGCAGCTTCTACAATGTGTTCATGGCACTGGTGACCAATGGCACTGCAGCTTCTACAATGTGTTCATGGCACTGGTGACCAATGGCACTGCAGCTTCTACAATGTGTTCATGGCACTGGTGACCAATGGCACTGCAGCTTCTACAATGTGTACATGGCACTGGTGACCACTGGCACCGCAGCTTCTACAATGTGTTCATGGCACTGGTGACCAATCGCACTGCAGCTTCTACAATGTGTACATGGCACTGGTGACCACTGGCACCGCAGCTTCTACAATGTGTTCATGGAACTGCTGACCAATGGCACTGCAGCTTCTACAATGTGTTCATGGCACTGGTGACCAATGGCACTGCAGCTTCTATAATGTGTTCATGGCACTGCTGACCAATGGCACTGCAGCTTCTACAATGTGTTCATGGCACTGCTGACCAATGGCACTGCAGCTTCTACAATGTGTTCATGGCACTGGTGACCAATGGCACTGCAGCTTCTACAATGTGTTCATGGCACTGGTGACCAATGGCACTGCAGCTTCTACAATGTGTTCATGGCACTGGTGACCACTGGCACCGCAGCTTCTACAATGTGTTCATGGCACTGGTGACAAATGGCACTGCAGCTTCTACAATGTGTTCATGGCACTGGTGACCAATGGCACTGCAGCTTCTACAATGTGTTCATGGCACTGGTGACCACTGGCACCGCAGCTTCTACAATGTGTTCATGGCACTGCTGACCAATGGCACTGCAGCTTCTACAATGTGTTCATGGCACTGGTGACCAATGGCACCGCAGCTTCTACAATGTGTTCATGGCACTGGTGACCAATGGCACTGCAGCTTCTACAATGTGTTCATGGCACTGGTGACCAATGGCACTGCAGCTTCTACAATGTGTTCATGGCACTGGTGACCACTGGCACTGCAGCTTCTACAATGTGTTCATGGCACTGGTGACCAATGGCACTGCAGCTTCTACAATGTGTACATGGCACTGGTGACCACTGGCACCGCAGCTTCTACAATGTGTTCATGGCACTGCTGACCAATGGCACTGCAGCTTCTACAATGTGTACATGGCACTGGTGACCACTGGCACCGCAGCTTCTACAATGTGTTCATGGCACTGCTGACCAATGGCACTGCAGCTTCTACAATGTGTACATGGCACTGGTGACCACTGGCACCGCAGCTTCTACAATGTGTTCATGGCACTGCTGACCAATGGCACTGCAGCTTCTACAATGTGTTCATGGCACTGGTGACCAATGACACTGCAGCTTCTACAATGTGTACATGGCACTGGTGACCACTGGCACCGCAGCTTCTACAATGTGTTCAAGGCACTGGTGACCAATGGCACTGCAGCTTCTACAATGTGTTCAAGGCACTGGTGACCAATGGCACCGCAGCTTCTACAATGTGTTCATGGCACTGGTGACCAATGGCACTGCAGCTTCTACAATGTGTTCATGGCACTGGTGACCAATGGCACCGCAGCTTATACAATGTGTTCATGGCACTGGTGACCAATGGCACTGCAGCTTCTACAATGTGTTCATAGCACTGGTGACCAATGGCACTGCAGCTTCTACAATGTGTTCATGGCACTGGTGACCAATGGCACTGCAGCTTCTAAAATGTGTTCATGGCACCGGTGACCAATGGCACTGCAGCTTCTACAATGTGTTCATGGCACTGGTGACCAATGGCACCGCAGCTTCTACAATGTGTTCATGGCACTGGTGACCAATGGCACTGCAGCTTCTACAATGTGTTCATGGCACTTGTGACCAAAGGCACTGCAGCTTCTACAATGTGTTCATGGCACTGGTGACCAATGGCACCGCAGCTTCTATAATGTGTTCATGGCACTGGTGACCAATGGCACCGCAGCTTCTATAATGTGTTCATGGCACTGGTGACCAATGGCACTGCAGCTTCTACAATGTGTTCATTGCACTGGTGACCAATGGCACTGCAGCTTCTACAATGTGTTCATGGCACTGTTGACCAATGGCACCGCAACTTCTATAATGTGTTCATGGCACTGGTGACCAATGGCACTGCAGCTTCTACAATGTGTTCATGGTACTGGTGACCAATGGCACTGCAGCTTCTACAATGTGTTCATGGCACTGGTGACCACTGGCACTGCAGCTTCTACAATGTGTTCATGGCACTGGTGACCAATGGCACTGCAGCTTCTACAATGTGTTCATGGCACTGGTGACCAATGGCACTGCAGCTTCTACAATGTGTTCATGGCACTGGTGACCAATGGCACTGCAGCTTCTACAATGTGTTCATGGCACTGGTGACCAATGGAACTGCAGCTTCTACAATGTGTTCATGGCACTGGTGACCAATGGCACTGCAGCTTCTACAATGTGTTCATGGCACTGGTGACCAATGGCACTGCAGCTTCTACAATGTGTACATGGCACTGGTGACCACTGGCACCGCAGCTTCTACAATGTGTTCATGGCACTGGTGACCAATGGCACTGCAGCTTCTACAATGTGTACATGGCACTGGTGACCACTGGCACCGCAGCTTCTACAATGTGTTCATGGAACTGCTGACCAATGGCACTGCAGCTTCTACAATGTGTTCATGGCACTGGTGACCAATGGCACTGCAGCTTCTATAATATGTTCATGGCACTGCTGACCAATGGCACTGCAGCTTCTACAATGTGTTCATGGCACTTCTGACCAATGGCACTGCAGCTTCTACAATGTGTTCATGGCACTGGTGACCAATGGCACTGCAGCTTCTACAATGTGTTCATGGCACTGGTGACCAATGGCACTGCAGCTTCTACAATGTGTTCATGGCACTGGTGACCACTGGCACCGCAGCTTCTACAATGTGTTCTTGGCACTGGTGACAAATGGCACTGCAGCTTCTACAATGTGTTCATGGCACTGGTGACCAATGGCACTGCAGCTTCTACAATGTGTTCATGACACTGGTGACCACTGGCACCGCAGCTTCTACAATGTGTTCATGGCACTGCTGACCAATGGCACTGCAGCTTCTACAATGTGTTCATGGCACTGATGACCAATGGCACCGCAGCTTCTACAATGTGTTCATGGCACTGGTGACCAATGGCACTGCAGCTTCTACAATGTGTTCATGGCACTGGTGACCAATGGCACTGCAGCTTCTACAATGTGTTCATGGCACTGGTGACCACTGGCACTGCAGCTTCTACAATGTGTTCATGGCACTGGTGACCAATGGCACTGCAGCTTCTACAATGTGTACATGGCACTGGTGACCACTGGCACCGCAGCTTCTACAATGTGTTCATGGCACTGCTGACCAATGGCACTGCAGCTTCTACAATGTGCACATGGCACTGGTGACGACTGGCACCGCAGCTTCTACATTGTTTTCATGGCACTGCTGACCAATGGCACTGCAGCTTCTACAATGTGTTCATGGCACTGGTGACCAATGACACTGCAGCTTCTACAATGTGTACATGGCACTGGTGACCACTGGCACCGCAGCTTCTACATTGTGTTCATGGCACTGCTGACCAATTACACTGCAGCTTCTACAATGTGTTCATGGCACTGGTGACCAATGACACTGCAGCTTCTACAATGTGTACATGGCACTGGTGACCACTGGCACCGCAGCTTCTACAATGTGTTCATGGCACTGTTGACCAATGGCACTGCAGCTTCTACAATGTGTTCATGGCACTGGTGACCAATGGCACCGCAGCTTCTATAATGTGTTCATGGCACTGGTGACCAATGGCACCGCAGCTTCTATAATGTGTTCATGGCACTGGTGACCAATGGCACCGCAGCTTCTATAATGTGTTCATGGCACTGGTGACCAATGGCACCGCAGCTTCTACAATGTGTTCATGGCACTGGTGACCAATGGCACCGCAACTTCTATAATGTGTTCATGGCACTGGTGACCAATGGCACTGCAGCTTCTACAATGTGTTCATGGCACTGGTGACCAATGGCACCGCAGCTTCTACAATGTGTTCATGGCACTGGTGACCAATGGCACTGCAGCTTCTACAATGTGTTCGTGGCACTGCTGACCAATGGCACCGCAACTTCTATAATGTGTTCATGGCTCTGGTGACCAATGGCACTGCAGCTTCTACAATGTGTTTATGGCACTGGTGACCAATGGCACCGCAGCTTCTACAATGTGTTCATGGCACTGGTGACCAATGGCACTGCAGCTTCTACAATGTGTTCATGGCACTGGTGACCAATGGCACTGCAGCTTCTACAGTGTGTTCATGGCACTGGTGACCAATGGCACTGCAGCTTCTACAATGTGTTCATGGCACTGGTGACCAATGGAACTGCAGCTTCTACAATGTGTTCATGGCACTGGTGACCAATGGCACTGCAGCTTCTACAATGTGTTCATGGCACTGGTGACCAATGGCACTGGAGCTTCTACAATGTGTTCATGGCACTGGTGACCAATGGCACCGCAGCTTCTATAATGTGTTCATGGCACTGGTGACCAATGGCACTGCAGCTTCTATAATGTGTTCATGGCACTGGTGACCAATGGCACCGCAGCTTCTATAATGTGTTCATGGAACTGGTGACCAATGGCACCGCAGCTTCTATAATGTGTTCATGGCACTGGTGACCAATGGCACCGCAGCTTCTACAATGTGTTCATGGCACTGGTGACCAATGGCACCGCAGCTTCTATAATGTGTTCATGGCACTGGTGACCAATGGCACCGCAGCTTCTATAATGTGTTCATGGCACTGGTGACCAATGGCACCGCAGCTTCTATAATGTGTTCATGGCACTGGTGACCAATGGCACTGCAGCTTCTACAATGTGTACATGGCACTGGTGACCAATGGCACTGCAGCTTCTACAAAGTGTACATGGCACTGGTGACCAATGGCACCTTTTTTAAGGTTGATATTTTGTTCTTTTGTATATCACTATATTTATTTTCTCTAGATTTTTTCCCAACTCCTCCACACTGAATATTATAGTGGCTGAAGCTCCCGTTTCACACACGGAGGGCCCGGGTTCGATTCCCGGCGGATGGAAACATTTCGACACGTTTCCTTACACCTGTTTTCCTGTTCACCTAGCAGCAAATAGGTACCTGGGTGTTAGTCGACTGGCGTGGGTGGCTTCCTGGGTGTTAGTCGACTGGTGTGGGTGGCATCCTGAGTGTTAGTCGACTGGTGTGGGTCACATCCTGGGTGTTAGTCGACTGGTGTGGGTCACATCCTGGGTGTTAGTCGACTGGTGTGGGTCACATCCTGGGTGTTAGTCGACTGGTGTGGGTCACATCCTGGGTGTTAGTCGACTGGTGTGGGTCGCATCATGGGTGTTAGTCGACTGGTGTGGGTCGCATCCTGGGTGTTAGTCGACTGGTGTGGGTCACATCCTGGGTGTTAGTCGACTGGTGTGGCTCACATCCTGGGTGTTAGTCGACTGGTGTGGGTCGCATCCTGGGTGTTAGTCGACTGGTGTGGCTCACATCCTGGGTGTTAGTCGACTGGTGTGGGTCGCATCCTGGGTGTTAGTCGACTGGTGTGGGTCGCATCCTGGGTGTTAGTAGACTGGTGTTGGTCGCATCCTGGGTGTTAGTAGACTGGTGTGGGTCGCATCCTGGGTGTTAGTTGCCTGGTGTGGGTCGCATCCTGGGTGTTAGTCGACTGGTGTGGGTCGCATCCTGGGTGTTAGTCGACTGGTGTGGGTCGCATCCTGGGTGTTAGTCGACTGGTGTGGGTCGCATCCTGGGTGTTAGTCGACTGGTGTGGGTGGCATCCTGGGTGTTAGTCGACTGGTGTGGGTCGCATCCTGGGTGTTAGTCGACTGGTGTGGGTCGCAACCTGGGTGTTAGTCGACTGGTGTGGGTGGCATCCTGGGTGTTAGTCGACTGGTGTGGGTCGCATCCTGGGTGTTAGTCGACTGGTGTGGGTCGCATCCTGGGTGTTAGTCGACTGGTGTGGGTGGCATCCTGGGTGTTAGTCGACTGGTGTGGGTCACATCCTGGGTGTTAGTCGACTGGTGTGGGTCACATCCTGGGTGTTAGTCGACTGGTGTGGGTCACATCCTGGGTGTTAGTGGACTGGTGTGGGTCACATCCTGGGTGTTAGTCGACTGGTGTGGGTGGCATCCTGGGTGTTAGTCGACTGGTGTGGGTGGCATCCTGGGTGTTAGTCGACTGGTGTGGGTCACATCCTGGGTGTTAGTCGACTGGTGTGGGTCACATCCTGGGTGTTAGTCGACTGGTGTGGGTCACATCCTGGATGTTAGTCGACTGGTGTGGGTCACATCCTGGGTGTTAGTCGACTGGTGTGGGTGGCATCCTGGGTGTTAGTCGACTGGTGTGGGTCACATCCTGGGTGTTAGTCGACTGGTGTGGGTGGCATCCTGGGGGACAAGATTAAGGACCCCAATGGAAATAAGTTAGACAGTCCTCGATGACGCACTGACTTTCTTGGGTTATCCTGGGTGGCTAACCCTCCGGGGTTAAAAATCCGAACGAAATCTTATCTTATCTTATCTTATCATGGTGTTACTTTCGTTACTCATGGTAGAACGTCTGCTGTAGAAAGGTGAGTAGATGAGAACTTTCATTCTGACGTGTCTACCATCACCGCTAACAACTCTACAACTTTCTCGTATTTTCACAAAACTGTAGTCTAGTGTATCACTATGACTATACACAATAGTAGACTAACAATAGTAGAAAGTTTGCTGAAAACGAACTAACTTTTGTGGTAGTATCCTGTCCACTGGTGGCAATAGTTTACACCTCTTGTTTCCTGCTAGGCCTATCACTTCCCACTGCTGTGTTCCCCACCAAACGTGGCGGACCATACCTAACCTGTAGGAGTTCCCATATTACAAATACGTCTGATTTACTGATTCTAGCATCTAAATATAGTGAAGACAACTGTTTATTGACAATAGTTGTCAAAGTATTGTGTTGTGCTTGCAGACATCACCTAACAAGGACATAAGATACCTGTTTCAACGAGCAGTCTTCCGTCAGGACAAGTATTCTATTCCTGAAGACAAGTACATGCAGATGACTTTCACACAGCGCATCTCTCTTGTAGGTCAGTTCACATGATCTACACAGCACATCTCTCTTGTAGGTCAGTTCACATGATCCACACAGCGCATCTCTCTTGTAGGTCAGTTCACATGATCTACACAGCACATCTCTCTTGTAGGTCAGTTCACATGATCCACACAGCACATCTCTCTTGTAGGTCAGTTCACATGATCTACACAGCACATCTCTCTTGTAGGTCAGTTCACATGATCTACACAGCACATCTCTCTTGTAGGTCAGTTCACATGATCTACACAGCACATCTCTCTCACAGGTCAGTTCACGTGATCTACACAGCACATCTCTCTCACAGGTCAGTTCACATGAGCTACACAGCACATCTCTCTCACAGGTCAGTTCACATGATCCACACACATCTCTCTCATAGGTCAGTTCACATGATCCGCACACCACATCTCTTTCGGATTTGTCCATTTGACTCACACATCGTTTCCCTCATCAGACCCTACATTGAATTATTCTTATAGATGGCCCTCAAAAGTGTATCGGCCTCGTATAACAGTATAACGACTCTTAAACAACAAACCCGTCATCTTGGTAAGTTCAGATGTCCCTCAACCATCTCACTCAGTTCGGATGCATCTAACAGAAAAACCTTTCTAACGTGACGCTTAGTTTTGATAATAATAATAATAATAATAATAATAATAATAATAATAATAATAATAATAATAATAATAATAATAATAATAATAATAATAATAATATTAATAATCTAACAGGAAAGTTCAGATGACCCTTAGATAATGTATCTTTCTCTTCCGTCAGTCCAGATGAACAGTGAATACTTTCTATCTCTCAAAGGTCGGTCTCTCTCACCCTCTCTAATAGGTCATTCCAGATAACCGTCAAATACAACATCGTTTTCATCAATCTGTCCAGATGACTTTTAATGAGTCCACCCCCCACCCTCTCTCTCTCTCTCTCTCATAGGTAGGTCTAAATGATCTATGTAGATTTCACTACGTTTTCAAGGAGCATAAATGTAGAATGCTGTAGCTGCAGGTTCACTGACATATCATTAGGAGCTCTCTATCTCCCTTAACTAACTCCTCTATATCAAAAACCGCTTGTTCTCCCCCAAGATTACCTCAGGATTCCTTCCTGCCTAAACCTCTCCAAGCTTAACCTCTGGACAGTTCCGTCATCTACCCACAACTGTCTGAGTACTCGGTTTGTTTCCCTGGCGTGGAGAAATATACGATCAATTCTTCTTATTCTTCAACTGAAGATAAAGAACGTAATGTAAGAAAGAATGAACAGTACAACTGGCCTATGCGAGGCAACTCCAATTCTCCCACCGGCTTACGCCAATGCTTTAAACTAGTCAGGTCAGACACGACACTTAACTCCTTTCATAGCTTCTCAAACAACACACATGCTGGAAACGGCCGTAATGTTATTACTAAGATCACGATAGTTGAAAAAAATCATGGCTGATTCTCCCTCTCTATTCCCATTAATAATTCCATGAACGTGAACCGTCTGCAAGAAGGTAAGATAAGAGTGGTAGGGCGGCGGCGACGGTGGAGGTAAATCCTGCCAGCTGGTAAACCAGACAGTCCACAAGAAAGTGAAGAACAGTAATAGGGACCCGACAAACGTCACAGAGAGGAATAGGGTGTCGTTCCATGAGATATTCATGGGTAAGGCGAGTATGTCCAATGTGGAGCCGGGAGAGAGCAGTCTCCCGAATACGGCAACGGTGGTAAAAAGATAACTACAAACCTAAATGCTTTTAATATAGAGCAATTTTTTATGGTGCATGTCCGACCACAGCCAACGGCCCCGAACATGGGCAGAGATGACTGTAAAATAGTCCTTAAATTGAATACCTATATAGGAAACAGGAAGGTCACGTACCGCTAACAACGCAGCAGCATCCGTCTGTTCATTACCCTGCACATCAACGTGTCCAGGGACCCAACAGAAAACGATGCCTTTGTTTTTCCTAGCTACTCTCCACAACCAAAGTTGAATACGAAGAACCAGTGGATGAGGGAAATCAAATTGTTTAATGACTTGTAAATCTCTGAGGGAATCTGAAATGATCACAAACACCGAAGAAGACATGTATGTAATACGGAGAAGCGCTATGAGGATGGCATACACCTCGGCAGAAAAATACTTGCTGAGTCTAACAAATGACTTCAGACAACATCGTCAGGGAACACCACCGAGAACCCAACACCGTCAGAAGATTTAGAACCATCTGTAAACAGTGACGGCAAGAGCATGCGAATGGAAGCGATCAAGTAAAAGAGAGCGAGAAGCAGCCGTAGGTGGGAGAGCTTTGGTGCCCGACAGTAGGGCAGAACAGACACCAACCTTCAGAACGTCCCAAGGGGAAAGGTAGTTATTATGTCATACCACTCTCCCTGTGCAATAGTATGTCCCAGTCATCATGCTATGCCACTGTCACTTATGCAACACATGGGAATCTTTATTGAAGAAACGTTTCGCCACACAGTGGCTTCATCAGTCCAATGCAAAGTAGAAATGGGTAAGGAGAGTAGAAGTTTGAGGTAATCAGTCCCTCAACCTGGAATCGATGTGTTCAGTCCATCAATCTTCAAGATTGATGGACTGAACACATCGACTCAAGGTTGAGGGACTGATTACCTCATTCTCCTCCTGTTCTTCAAGTTTCTCCTACGTATGGACTGATGAAGCCACTGTGTGGCGAAACGTTTCCTCAATTAAGATACCCAAAAGTTGCACATGTGTCTAATTTATCATCATTATCATGCTATCCACGCTATTAGTACTGTAATCTGCCTTGGTAACAGTAATATTTTCCTCAGTTATATGATATTCTTTTATATATTAAAGCATCGCAGGTTATCCTGCTATACTTCTCTCAACACCACAATATGTCTGTCTCTTCCCACAACTATAGCAGGTTTTAAGGACCAACTATTCTCACACCTCACAAAGCTTCTGGGACTGTTGAAAGAAACAGCAGAGTCACGGTTGCTGCTATTGGTACAATTTGTCCCAGAACAACTAATTATAAAGTATTCCCAGTGGTACAACATTGGGTCTGCTATGCACAGATACAACTGTTCGTGTGTACGTCTGTTCTTCTCTTTATTCACAGACTATTGATTATTATATTTAGTTTACGGAGATATTTATTTGAGGGGTATGTGAGCAGATGTATGTACCATGATAGTCAGATGTATGTACCATGATAGTCAGATGTAAATACCATGAAAGTCAGAAGTGTATACCACGAAAGTCAGTTGTAAATACCATGATCCAATATTGCCATCAATTACTTATATATCTTAAATTAATAATATCATTAAAAAGTGTTATCAATTGAATTAAAATGTCTATAATTTTTATTAGTGAGATATTTTAAAAAATAAAATTTAAGTTTCATTCCGCAGTAAAAACAGATTTCCCCCAAAAAAACATTAAAAAATATTCGACAAAATGCATTACGTTATCAAAAATTTTATGGTAGCTTATCAAAAAAAAAAATCCCTTACAAATATTATCATTATTGTTGATATAATTATTGTTTTAACTGATAATAACTCTGGTGATATATTAAATAGTAAAGATAATTATTGTTTTAACTGATAATAACTCTGGTGATATATTAAATAGTAAAGATAATTATTGTTTTAACTGATAATAACTCTGGTTATATATTAAATAGTAAAGATAATTGTTTTAACTGATAATAACTCTGGTTATATATTAAATAGTAAAGATAATTGTTTTAACTGATAATAACTCTGGTTATATATTAAATAGTAAAGATAATTGTTTTAACTGATAATAACTCTGGTTATATATTAAATAGTAAAGATAATTGTTTTAACTGATAATAACTCTGGTTATATATTAAATAGTAAAGATAATTGTTTTAACTGATAATAACTCTGGTTATATATTAAATAGTGAATATTTTTCACAAGTGTAGATGACTGGTAGTTAACTTGGTTGTTTCAGTAACTGGTCTAGCATCATCCACACCTCAGGACCTTTATGCTGTATCAGGTGAGAACATCCCTACATTGTCTGTCTTTTATTTTCTATTAAATAATTAAATTTCCTTTTCATTTATTTGACGTTTATTTAATTATTCTGTTAATCTCACTTAACTTCATATAAATTTTCAATATGTCTCAATATTTTTTTTTATAAGTTCCATTATATTTAAAATTCTTTACAATCTTAGAAAATCCAATTTGATACAAATATCAACGATTCCAATATGTCTGAAATTTTTTGTTTTGTTATATTTAGCCATAACAAAAGTAAACTAAATAAAGTCAAGTATAGTCACATCATCAAGTAAATATTTAAATCATTCAGAAAAGGTACATATCTAATTTTACAAATATGATGAAAAAGGAATCAAAATGTAACAATTATTTTCCAAAATCTGCACCAGCCCACTTGAATTTCACTTTCTTTTGTCTTGGATTTACGAAGCGGCTTTATGTTTGAAGCTGAGCTGGTGAGGTTTTTAAAAGTATCGTTATTACCAACAGAAGTGTAGTTAAGTGGCCTGCACACCTGGTTGTAAAACAATAACCAAGGTAGAAAGGCGAACGAGGAAAAGGCAGCAGAGTAAATACTTGTATTTACTTTTCTCGAAATAGTTGTAACAGCACCATAGTCGTGGAGAATCTCCACGACTATGGTGCTGTTCGCACCTACTCCTAGGTTGAGGGACTGATTACCTCATCTTCTGTACATAGTTCTACTGTTTTCAAATTATGTCCTAGAATTTGTATTGATAAAGCCACTGGATGGCGAAACGTCTACAATAAAGATACCCAGATGTTGCACATGTGTCTTACTCTCATCTTGTCGGTGTTATATACCATTCGTACACAACATGAATGTTAACAATGGTAGGTAACATTAATGTTAACAATGGTAGGTAACATTAATGTTAACAATGGTAGGTAACATTAATGTTAACAATGGTAGGTAACATTAATGTTAACAATGGTAGGTAACATTAATGTTAACAATGGTAGGTAACATTAATGTTAACAATGGTAGGTAACATTAATGTTAACAATGGTAGGTAAGAATTGTAGGTAACATGAATGTTAACAATGGTAGGTAACATTAATGTTAATAATGGTAGGTAAGAATTGTAGGTAACATGAATGTTAACAATGGTAGGTAACATTAATGTTAATAATGGTAGGTAACATTAATGTTAACAATGGTAGGTAACATTAATGTTAACAATGGTAGGTAACATTAATGTTAATAATGGAAATAATGTCACTAGTAACTCTAATGACAAGAGTTGCAGTAATGATAGCAGCATCAATGGCAAGATAACATAAAAAACAATAGCATCAGTGATAATAGTAGCATCAGCGACAACAGCATCAATGACAAGAGTAGCATCATGGCAAGAGCAGCATCAATGACAATAGCAGCAATAATGACTACAGCAGCTATAATGACAACAGCATCTAGAATGACAACAGCAGCAGTAATGACAACAGCAGCAGTAATGACAACAGCAGCAGTAATGACAACATTAGCAGTAATGACAACAGTAGTAACAATGACAACAGCAGCAGTAATGACAACAGCAGCAGTAGTTCCCTCTTGTTAATAACATAACGTTATTGATTAAATAACATTACCCGACTATCACTGTTTTTTTTTTTTTGTATATTAAAAAAATACTTCTTTCTCTCTAACAGTTGGACCAGTGAAAATATGCAGACTGAAGCAGAGTTCAGAAGTTCTTTATATGGATATTGTTGGTATTGCCTATCCAAAAAACTCACCTCTGAAGCCACTGTTTGACGAGGTGTAAGTTAACTATTTTCATTAATCCTAGAACATAATTCACAGGAAAGAAACTAGCACAATTAACATCTAACTCACTTTCAGGATAAATCTTCATTATATTTGACGGTCGGTATAATGGTTTAGCTGTGATAATGTTTTGACCACGATAATGTTTCAGTTTCAACGTTTCTGTAGAGGAAATTTCGATCGTGATAATGATGTGGTCGAGATAAAAGTTCGGTGGTGATAATGTTTCAAAACTGACCGGAAAGGCATCAAATTTTGATTATGTGAGAATATACTAACCACTTATTAAAAGTAGATGGAATCATTGTTGACACAGTAGAGCTGACACACCAGTCATCACATGTGCAACAAGTGGGTGTCTTTATTATGTAGACGTATCACCAACCAGTAACTTGATCAATAAGATACACAGACAAAAACAGAAGACTGACAGGTAGAATGTGTAGTAGTAAGTGCCAGAGTAATTTGTCAGCTGTGTAGGTTAGGTTAGGTAAGGTTCGTCAGGAAACAGGACAAATGTTTCCTGACGCGGGTCTTAGTCAGATGATGATCCGCCTTTGGAGCTTTTGGTCATCTGACCGAGGCCTTCCGCTGGCTTACCAGTCCACCCCTTTAAAAATTATGGTCATTTATAACCAGTTTGTCTCTGTTAGTGTAAATTTGTTTACCGTCAGTTTTGTTTAACCTAAGTGCCTGCAAGTGCATTCGTTGGTGTGTGTGTCTGCCTGCGTGTGGTGACCCAAACTTACCTACATAGCTTTTCTTCCTCAATAAATGTTAAGTGTTCTGTGTATGACATTCAGCTCTCTAGAGTAGGGTTTGTAACCCTTAGCTACTAGTGATGAAGGGCCAAACGCTAATCACGCAACATACAAACACAAAAAAGGGATTTGTACATCATGTCTGGCAGAAGTATCATTTGGGATCCCGACTCAGTTGCGGCTGCATGTTGAGTCTCGTTGTGACGGCACTCCTGGTGCCCTGGTTCCCCTTCAGTTTCTTCTTATCTATAACTATTATATTCACATTACCCGTGCTTCAAATACCACTCTAGGTTTGCACTGTGCTATCAGGTGAAAAATTTAAACCTTTCTTGTTCAGACTTGTTTCAGGAAAAAAAAACAGAGTCCTGAGAATACTGACTATTTTCCCTTTGATTTTTCCATTTATTTCCCCTCACTATATGATTATTTTATTATCCACTAGCTAATCTATACATATCTATTATCTCACTGGCTTGGGTTACACTTATTCTGTTTGAATTTGCAGTAACTGGCTTGTGGTAACACCTACACCCAACACTAGGCCTACCTCTCTCTCCTGGCATTGATTCCAATTTAAAATTGTTTCACATAAATTGTAGTTCTTACCTCCCTTTTCTGATTTAGGGAAGCTTGTAATTCACTACTCGGGTTGTGCACTGTGTGCTTAAGTGATCTTTGTAATGACCTTGATAGGCCAAAACCACTGAAGATTCACGAGCACTATATGATACTGTTATTCTTGCTGGTGTGTGTGTGTGTGAGAGAGATTAAGTATGTGTGAGTGCACTTAAGAGGTGTAGTCTACCTATTTACAAGAGTAATTAAGTACTTCTCTTTTCAGTAAAATCTAATCAAAGAAAATATATGTATCAGTTTTTATGTTCATGCATTTCAAGTTATCAATGTTTAGGTCGTAGAGGCTGCCTTTCATTAATGTGTTACATTCTTTCACTTTTCCTACAGAATTGTATGGCTGAGAAGTTCTCAACTTATAGGTTTTCCCACCACCAAATGTGTTTTTGCAAATTTGAGGAATGAAGAACTGAAGCCGCTTGGTATGGTGAAGGTGGGGGGTGTTATGGTGGTGTGGGCGGTGGGCGTTGTGCTAGCAAGCATCATCTTTCTCACTGAGATGCTATACTTCAAGACTCACCTGTGTTGTACTAGCAAGCCTCATCTTTCTCACTGAGATATTATACTTCAAGAACCACCTGTGTTGTACTAGCAAGCATCATCTTTCTCACTGAGATATTATACTTCAAGACTCACCTGTGTTGTGCTAGCAAGCATCATCTTTCTCACTGAGATATTATACTTCAAGACTCACCTGTGTTGTACTAGCAAGCATCATCTTTCTCACTGAGATATTATACTTCAAGACTCACCTGTGTTGTACTAGCAAGCATCATCTTTCTCACTGAGATATTATACTTCAAGACTCACCTGTGTTGTACTAGCAAGCATCATCTTTCTCACTGAGATATTATACTTCAAGACTCACCTGTGTTGTACTAGCAAGCATCATCTTTCTCACTGAGATATTATACTTCAAGACTCACCTGTGTTGTACTAGCAAGCATCATCTTTCTCACTGAGATATTATACTTCAAGACTCACCTGTGTTGTACTAGCAAGCATCATCTTTCTCACTGAGATATTATACTTCAAGACTCACCTGTGATATTATACTTCAAGACTCACCTGTGTTGTACTAGCAAGCATCATCTTTCTCACTGAGATATTATACTTCAAGACTCACCTGTGTTGTACTAGCAAGCATCATCTTTCTCACTGAGATATTATACTTCAAGACTCACCTGTGTTGTACTAGCAAGCATCATCTTTCTCACTGAGATATTATACTTCAAGACTCACCTGTGTTGTGCTAGCAAGCATCATCTTTCTCACTGAGATATTATACTTCAAGACTTACCTGTGTTGTACTAGCAAGCATCATCTTTCTCACTGAGATATTATACTTCAAGACTTACCTGTGTTGTACTAGCAAGCATCATCTTTCTCACTGAGATATTATACTTCAAGACTCACCTGTGTTGTACTAGCAAGCATCATCTTTCTCACTGAGATATTATACTTCAAGACTCACCTGTGTTGTACTAGCAAGCATCATCTTTCTCACTGAGATATTATACTTCAAGACTCACCTGTGTTGTACTAGCAAGCATCATCTTTCTCACTGAGATATTATACTTCAAGACTCACCTGTGTTGTACTAGCAAGCATCATCTTTCTCACTGAGATATTATACTTCAAGACCCACCTGTGTTGTACTAGCAAGCATCATCTTTCTCACTGAGATATTATACTTCAAGACTCACCTGTGTTGTACTAGCAAGCATCATCTTTCTCACTGAGATATTATACTTCAAGACTCACCTGCATTAGTGCCAATGTCTAGTAGACTAGGCTATTATATAATAACAGAGGAGGAGCACTGCATCACGTCTACTATCCCATCCTGATCAAGTCTTACCCTCATCCACCCACACCAACATTGTTATGTTTCATATTAATTTCAATGCCATGTTTTTCGAAACTCAAGTAAATAATAAATGACCAAAACGCAAATCTGTTCAATTAAAAAATAAATACAAAATATATTTTCAAAGATCGTGTCTGTTGTATTGATTTTCAGAATTGTTCTGAATAATCTGTCTCACACTGCGTTCTGAATAATCTGTCTCACACTGCGTTCTGAATAATCTGTCTCACACTGCGTTCTAAAGTCTTGTAAGCTTATCCATGTATTTTTCAAATCATCCGACTGACAAGAATATCTCACAACTTAGCGGAACTGTCATTAGCAGACTGGTTAATGTGGGGGCCGAGAAATTTTGGGCACTGCGTACATAAAAAATGATCGTGGGTTCAATTATTATGTGTATGATTTTCATGATTTTCACTAGCTGCAATGTCTTGAAATAATCATTTCTGCTCAAGGGGTGTCAGGAAGGCTGTCAAGAGGAAAATTTAATGTGGTTTTGGCATGCTAAGTGTACATAATATTATATTTAGCGTATGATATGCACACCCATATAGGTTGCCTCCAGACCAGTGAACCAGGTGTTAAGGGTTCAATAAAAAAGGGCCCCGTCGATATACCAGTACCTCGGTTCAACTAGCCATTCACTAGGAAGCCCACCAGAGCTGAAAAACAATGTGGAGACACTCGTCAAGCAACTTTGGCAGATTTACTTCCCCTGCGCTTGTGTTTGTCTTAAGTTTACATTTGCCTCAATGTACTTAGCTGTAAATACTGTACATTGGCTGTATGCACTGTAAATACCGGCTTATATTAATTAAAGAAACACATTCATTTATTCTCTGTTATCATTTTGCTGGTTCCTAAATGGTTATCGCATTACAGCAAGGTGTGCAGGCACTATCTACACCTGTGATCATAATAGTGGTTTCAAAAGACACGTTGACAACCACATGGGTATATTTATCAAAAAAAAGGTTTGTGTTTATGGACCTTGATTACTTCTAACACACAGTTTAAAATTAACAGTGTGTATGAAGGGAAAGTTGAGTGTGAATGACTGACATTTGAGGTGAGGTAAACAATGAGATTTTAAATAATTTTGGAAAACTGACAAACTGGAAACGTTTCACAAGCCAGTGTTTTTTTCAGGCCAAGCAGAGAAGGTGAAAGATAAGGAGTTTGAAGTAATCAGTCGATGTGTTGAGTTCATTAGTCATGATAAAAGTGCAGCAATACACGCTCTGGAAGGTCCATAACCCTAGCACTTATAAGTTAAATAATGTAGAACTTAGCCATACAGATTGTGAAAAGGACTTGGGGGTTATGGTGAGCAGCAACCTTAAACCAAGACACCAGTGCCTAAGCGTACGTAATAAGGCAAATAGATAAGGTGGATCAGTGGTAGGTGGAGTCACCAGTGGTAGGTGGAGTCACCAGTGGTAGGTGGTGTCACCAGTGGTAGGTGGTGTCACCAGTGGTAGGTGGTGTCACCAGTGGTAGGTGGTGTCACCAGTGGTAGGTGGTGTCACCAGTGGTAGGTGGTGTCACCAGTGGTAGGTGGTGTCACCAGTGGTAGGTGGTGTCACCAGTGGTAGGTGGTGTCACCAGTGGTAGGTGGTGTCACCAGTGGTAGGTGGTGTCACCAGTGGTAGGTTGTGTCACCAGTGGTAGGTGGTGTCACCAGTGGTAGGTAGTCACCAGTGGTAGGTGGTGTCACCAGTGGTAGGTGGTGTCACCAGTGGTAGGTGGTGTCACCAGTGGTAGGTAGTCACCAGTGGTAGGAGGTGTCACCAGTGGTAGGTTGTGTCACCAGTGGTAGGTTGTGTCACCAGTGGTAGGTTGTGTCACCAGTGGTAGGTTGTGTCACCAGTGGTAGGCTGTGTCACCAGTGGTAGGTTGTGTCACCAGTGGTAGGTTGTGTCACCAGTGGTAGGTTGTGTCACCAGTTGTAGGTAGTCACCAGTGGTAAGTGGTGTCACCAGTGGTAGGTGGAGTCACCAGTGAAAAACACTACTAATGGAAGAAGGTCGTGCCTACGGGTTAAGTTTGAAATAATTCCCAGCATCAAGATCCAGAGATATTGTTGTGTTGGACAGAATTTTAATTTGTTTTAGAAAGTCTACAAGACGATAAACGAGACACTAGTGCAACATTTGGGTAAAATTATTACGTGAATGTTTCTCCAGACAATGACTTCTTCAGTCCAAGTGGAGAGCATTACAATATGATGAAGAATTTGAGGTAATCATTCCCTTAGCCTCGGAGAGATACGTTCATTCCATTAGAAATAGTGTTCACATAACTGCTAAAAACAGCTGTGGTATAGCAGTGGTCAGCCTCCTCAGTGTTGTGCTCACCAACCTCTTCATGGGGGACCTAGAGACCTAGATATTGAGAATCCTCATTCCTATCACCGTTTCCTGGTGAGATACGTTGACGATATCTTGGGTTTCTATCCCAGAGTTTGAGGGACTGACCATCTCAAGGCTGATGGACCGATTACATCATCTTTAATTCATTTTAACACCTGCTCCATCTGTATTTGACTGAAGAAGTCTTCTGTGTAGGCGAAACGTTACATCAATAAAATACCTAACTGCTGCACGTGTGTCTTAATCTATAACTTGAAGGTATTTTGTAACATTTCAACATAAGATCAATGTTGTCGAGGCATCAGTAAAATTTACACTTGAACTTGAGAGACACGGTAAACTTCCTGTCCTCGACATTCTCTTGTGTAGGTCTCTCTCGAGAGAGAGAGATGACTTCCTCTTCAGTGTACAGAAAATGTACCAACAAGGACCTTGACACCTTGACATCAGTAGTAAAAGACGTGTCCTTACTGGCTAATTGAGAGTTCTTCGCATCTCCGGTCCTTGTTTCTCTGAAAAGGAATGATTATATTTAACTAAGTCCTCACATGTCTTCATGTTTCTTGTACCTTCATCAGGGATTGCAAACTCAAGTAGAATTTATTGAGAACAGCTATTGTCAACAAATCCTCCATGAAACAGTACTCAAAGCAGTTCAGAGTTCATCCTTGTGGTGATGCTGCCAAACATACCGTCTTGCTAGAAGCAATGTCAGTGTTTCCATCATAAACACATCATCTCTCAAAGACTTCACTATGACACTAGCCTCACACCTCTAACATCCACAGATGACGTCTACACCATCCCCTGTGGTCACTGTTCCAAGGAATATGTAGGAGAAACAATCGCAATTTTTTTTGCTCCGCCTGAACGAATATCAAAATGCCTGCAAGTGGGGGTAATTTAAGGTATGCCTGTGTCCTCCACAGAAACTTTTCGGGACATTTAAGGAACTGGAATGAGACTTAACTCGTCCTGCGGAACAAGATTTTATACGTCAACGATGAACAGAAGCCTCGTTGCCTGTCATCCCCGACACTGTGGAACATAGCACTGGAGGCTACAAATTTTCAGAAAGGTTTGCATACTTAATACTCAACCATGTAAAGCCCAGTCTACGTAACAACACAGGAATCTCATGACCTCATTGTCTACCAGAACTTAATTTTAAATGACTTCTTTGTAAATGATTAATTTTACCTATTCGCCAAGACACACACACACACACACACACACACACACACACACACACACACACACACACACACACACACACACATATATATATATATATATATATATATATATATATATATATATATATATATATATATATATATATATATATATATATATATATATATATATATATATTATTAATATTATTTTTATTATCACACTGGCCGATTCCCACCAAGGCAGGGTGGCCCGAAAAAGAAAAACTTTCACCATCATTCACTCCATCACTGTCTTGCCAGAAGGGTGCTTTACACTACAGTTTTTAAACTGCAACATTAACACCCCTCCTTCAGAGTGCAGACACTGTACTTCCCATCTCCAGGACTCAAGTCCGGCCTGCCGGTTTCCCTGAACCCCTTCATAAATGTTACTTTGCTCACACTCCAACAGCACGTCAAGTATTAAAAACCAAACACGCTCACGCATGCCTGCTGGAAGTCCAAGCCCCTCGCACACAAAACCTCCTTTACCCCCTCCCTCCAACCTTTCCTAGGCCGACCCCTACCCCGCCTTCCTTCCACTACAGACTGATACACTCTTGAAGTCATTCTGTTTCGCTCCATTCTCTCTACATGTCCGGACCACCTCAACAACCCTTCCTCAGCCCTCTGGACAACAGTTTTGGTAATCCCGCACCTCCTCCTAACTTCCAAACTACGAATTCTCTGCATTATATTCACACCACACATTGCCCTCAGACATGACATCTCCACTGCCTCCAGCCTTCTCCTCGCTGCAACATTCATCACCCATGCTTCACACCCATATAAGAGCGTTGGTACAACTATACTCTCATACATTCCCCTCTTTGCCTCCGAGGACAAAGTTCTTTGTCTCCACAGACTCCTAAGTGCACCACTCACCCTTTTCTCCTCATCAATTCTATGATTCACCTCATCTTTCATAGACCCATCTGCTGACACGTCCACTCCCAAATATCTGAATACATTCACCTCCTCCATACTCTCTCCCTCCAATCTGATATCCAATCTTTCATCACCTAATCTTTTTGTTATCCTCATAACCTTACTCTTTCATGTATTCACTTTTAATTTTCTTCTTTTGCACACCCTACCAAATTCGTCCACCAATCTCTGCAACTTCTCTTCAGAATCTCCCAAGAGCACAGTGTCATCAGCAAAGAGCAACTGTGACAACTCCCTCTTTATGTGTGATTCTTTATCTTTTAACTCCACGCCTCTTATATATATATATATATATATATATATATATATATATATATATATATATATATATATATATATATATATATATATATATATATATGTGCAGGCGCTGATTGTCGCCTAGTAGCAGCCTCACTCCAGGATGTTGCCAACTGTGGGTTGGCAAATTACTTTCACCAGACATTCTCTTGTCTCTGATACTCCATTGTACCTGTATGGTTCTCGTATCCCTGTAAGTGATAGTATTAGATATCTCCTGTTTGATCACCAGTTCTCCTGGAAACCACACATTACCTCCCTGAAAGCAATTTGTCATAGCCGGCTAAAACTCTTTAAACTCTTCTCATATTTCGTGATGAGCGATTCGTAGAACCATTGTATCGGAACTAGTCCTTGGTGACCAGATATATTCTGCAGCCTCTCCCGCACCTCTTCGTAAACTTGATTCCATCTACCCGGTGACGGGATGGAAACGCTGGGGGTATTTCCTTACACCGATTGTCCATGTTCACCCATCAGTAAAATGGGTACCTGGGTGTTAGTCGACTGGTGTGGGTCGCATCCTGGGTGTTAGTTGATTGGTGTAGGTCGCATCCTGGGTGTTAGTGGACTGGTGTGGATCGCATCCTGGGTGTTAGTTGACTGGTGTGGGTCACATCCTGGGTGTTAGTGAACTGGTGTAGGTCACATCCTGGGTGTTACTGGACTGGTGTGGGTCGCATCCTGGGTGTTAGTGGACTGGTGTGGGTAACATCTTGGGTGTTAGTGGACTGGTGTGGGTCGCATCGTGGGTGTTAGCGGACTGGTGTGGGTTGCATCCTGGGTGTTAGTGGACTGGTGTGGATCACATCCTGGGTGTTAGTGGACTGGTGTGTGTCACATCCTGGGTGTTAGTGGACTGGTGTGGATCACATCCTGGGTGTTAGTTGACTGGTGTGGATCACATCCTGGGTGTTAGTGGACTGGTGTGGGTCACATCCTGGGTGCTAGTGGACTGGTGTGGATCACATCCTGGGTGTTAGTGGACTGGTGTGGGTCGCATCCTGGGTGTTAGTGGACTGGTGTGGGTCACATCCTGGGTGTTAGTTGACTGGTGTGGATCACATCCTGCGTGTTAGTTGACTGGTGTGGATCACATCCTGGGTGTTAGTGGACTGGTGTGGGTTGCATCCTGGGTATTAGTGGACTGGTGTGGGTCACATCCTGGGTGTTAGTTGACTGGTGTGGCTCACATCCTGGGTGTTAGTGGACTGGTGTGGATCACATCCTGGGTGTTAGTGGACTGGTGTGGGTCACATCCTGGGTGTTAGTTGACTGGTGTGGATCACATCCTGGGTGTTAGTGGACTGGTGTGGGTCGCATCCTGGGACAAAACTGACCTATTTGTGGGAAATGCTCAGCATAACAAGGGACTTTGTATATAGTAGTATGTCTTTGATGTCAACTAGGTCTGTATACTTTGTACTTATAATAAATAAAGATATTATTATTATTATTATTATTATTATTATTATTATTATTATTATTATTATTATTATTATTATTATTATTATTATTATTATTATTATTATTATTATATTTTCATTAGGAATTACGTTTTTACGTTTTTCTCTAGATGCCTTTCTGTTTCCTACCGTGAGCCTATATATGCAGAGGCGAACGTTCCATCCTTGAACGTTCAGGATGACGCTCATTCCTTCCGTGGTTTTGGCAATATAAACACGAATGCAGTATAATGTGATCCTTTATTGACTACGTTTCGCCCACACAGTGGGCTTTTTTAAGTCACAAACAGAACTACCAGGGGTGGAAGGAACGCGAGTATTTATAGTCCGGCTGAGGTCAGGTGAAGAATGCTGCATCTGATGATGTACTGAGTGGGGTTATAGAGTCTAAAAACTTGGTTTTGTCCTCACTCGTTACCTTCACGATCCTTATACATACAAGATAATAATAGACGTTAGTAGACGTCACTTATATGTTCACTGACCGTCTTTACTCCGTCACTTTTCTTTTCATTTTCTCTATTTAGCTCAAATTTCTTACCACCTTCGCCATCGTTGGTCCGATTTGACTCATAATAAATTATATTCCTTCAAGCCATGTTACATTACTGGTGTTTTCTTATCATCGATGCTGAGGGTGTGTGTGTGTGTGCTTGTGTGTGTGTGCTCATCTAGTTGTACTCACCTAGTTTTGGTTGCAGGGGTCGATTCACAGCTCCTGACCCCGCCTCTTCACTGAACGCTACTAAGTCCTCTCTCTCCCTGCTCCATGATCTTTGTCATACCTCGTCTTAAAATTATGTATGGTTCCTGCCTCCACTACATCACTTGCCAGACTATTCCACTTCCTGGCAACTCTGTGGCTTAAGAAATACTTCCTAACATCCCTTTAACTCACCTGAGTTTTCAACTTCCAATTGCGATCCCTTGTTTCTGTGTCCCATCTCTGGAACATCGTATCTCTGTCCACCTTATCTATTCCACGCAGTATTTTGTATGTCGTTATCATGTCTCCCCTTACCCTCCTGTCCTCCAGTGTCGTCAGACCGATTTTCCTCAACCTTTCTTCGTAGGACAATCCCCGTAGCTCTGGGACTAGTCTTGTTGCAAACCTTTGTACTTTCTCTAATTTCTTGAAGTGCTTGACCAGCTGTAGGTTCCAAACAGGTGCTGCATACTCCAGTATGGGCCTGACGTACACGATGTACAGTGTCTTGAGCGATTCCTTACTAAGGTATCGGAACGCTGTTCTCAGGTTTGCCAGGCGCCCATATGCTGCAGCAGTTATCTA